>NC_045731.1:28751735-28838698 GCF_009834535.1 Camelus ferus
ATTTAACACTGCATTTTTAGAAGACTTAGATGAGAAATTGACTACTCCAGTCAAAAGACACTATCTAGTTTGGTATGCATTACTTACAAACACCCTTTTTAAACAGGTTTGCAAAATTTTAAGACCATTGAAAAAAAGAGAGATACCTACAAAAATTCATTAAACTCCCAATGCACCAATTAAGTACACAATGCAAGTGGAAGTTTAACCAGTCCCCATTCAATCTATAACCAACTGTGGAAAACCAAAATTTACTTTTACTGTACAAAACCAGGGCATCAGAAAAATAAATTGGAAGTTAAAAAGAAGAAGCCTAGAAGGAGAGCTGGATTTTAGATCAGAATTAGTAGTTAAAAAGGAATGAGGCTGCTCTGGGGTAACAAAGGAAGACTTTCCCAGTCCCGTCTCTAACACCCAAGAAGAAGTTGAAATGATTATACAGGGAGAAATAATTTAAGCCCTAGTAGATTAAGAGATCAAATAGATCAAACCTCAGTTTTGAATGGTACCAAATTAAAAGGCACTCTCTCTTTAAGTATTATCTCAATAAAGATAGTAGGTGTTTCTAACACTCTTATGAAGATTTTTATTTATTTATTTTTCATTAGACTTTATATTTTTAGAGCAGTTTCAGGTTCACAGCAGAATTGAGCAGAAAATGCAGTTAAAACATAGCCCTCCCTACACACACATATATACACCCCTACCCTTAACATTCCTGAACTTCTTGCTTCCATGCTTTTGAATTCCCTACATTATATATGTGCTGATTCATGTACTCTAGGGCAGTTTTGATGTTCCTGGATTCATCTGGTGTGAAAGTACAATCAACAGTGTGGATCTAGAAACTCAGTAATTACAAGAGGAGAACTTAAATCCATACATTTGGAGCTACCATTTGCCAGCAGACACTGTTTTCAGAATGGCTGTTCATGTCCCAAGTTTGACACAACTCACAAAATTCAAGATCTCAGCAATATACAAATTAGTCTGAAATCACATTGATAATATTTATCTAGTTTTACCTTGGAGGTCTGAACTACACTTATTCAATTTTGATTTTCAAAGGCATTTCTCTCCTTGATGGCCAACACAGATGTCACCATTAATAAGTTTACTGCTTTTCGAGATAGGAGGAAATGCAAGTACTTGGGCTCATAAAATCTTCTCCTGAAAATATCTAACTATCTGAAGGCCTGTTCAGCCAATTTTCCCAGAATACAGAATGCTTCATTCCTGATGTCCACCTTGAGCTTCTCTCAGGATGTCTTGAAGGCCAAAGACCTAAGCAGCTTGCAAATTAAGCCTTTTAGAGGCAGATGGCAAGTTCCCTCAAAATCATGAATTTGAGCATGGTTTGAGAGGCATTTCATGGTCATTTTGTTCCATGGTTTTGGGAGCGCTCATTTCTAGTTCAGGTGAGGATTTCATTGATAGGCCTCTCAGTGTGCTCTTATGGGATTAGGACTTATCAACAGTAGCAAAATTTCTTTGGGCCACCTATCTTATTAACCTTATACAGTCCCAGTAAATATTCCTTATTTTTCCTTCTTCCCATATCTAGTCACAAAATTATAATCACAAAACTCCTATAAAAGTATATATCTGGTTAATTAAGAAGAAAATTCACATTTCATGGCCAAGGTTTAGCGGGTACTAATTGGCCAAGTGAGGAATTCACATCTAGTAATATTACTTGGGACATGAGCAAAATTATAATATCTTTCCTCTAAGGTAAATTTCATTAAAGCATACACACTAGACCCTTAGAATGGAAATATCCATCGAGGTATCCCTCAAGGACAGGACCAAGTTACTTCAACATAAATCTAAAATTGGATTAACTTAAGCTGTACATAATATTGTGAGATACAGTTAGCTCTTAAGCAAAAATATGATCAACTTTCAAAGTAATTGATATGCACTCTTGGTCCAATGTCTTGGTTAGACTCTCTACCTCAGAAGTTTTCTTCATCTCGTCCTGGTCTGGTGGCTTTTAATCCATTTCAGCATTGTTTTAAGGTGAGCCATTCTCTACAGGCCAGTCTAGTGCAGGGATTATTTCTGACTGGAAGTTAATACAAAAATCAATTTCTTTCAGTTTTGGCTGTGGACAGGCTAGTAAAGAGTAGCTGATAAAGGGTACTTCCAACCAGGTTGAAGATAGTTCTTTAAATTATGTCTGTTCTAGGATCGGATGGGGCACCGGATTGTCATCAAAGCACAGAACACTGAGCTTCAGAAGTGAACCAAGAGTGTCCTTTTAATAATTCAGTTAAACTTTCCAAAAATGCAATATTATAACAAGGAATGATCTGTGAAGTGAGTCTTGGTAAATATATATCTCAGTTAAAGCAAAATAAAACAAAATAAAAACACTAGATTTAATATCCTCTAAATTGTAATCTTTTTCTATCTAAGGTTAACCTCAATTTTATCAAAAATAAGAAAACTCAGTAGAGGAATTGATCACACTGGCTCTTTTAAATTGACTCTGTTGGAAGTCCTCAGAAAGAATCTCAATGTTTAAAAGGCCTCGAGGCTGGGAAAGTCATATCAAGGACTTTTCAGAAATTTTGTCTTACAGATCTAGGTGAATTTCTCCCCTTTTGAGATCCTCAAAGTACCTTGAGATTTGTGAAATTGTTAGGAGGTGACCATAAAATTTATCTAAAAATGATTTTTGGAAGATTTTCCAATCCCGGGAGAGATCATGGAAATAGATAAAAGGTAAAAGTTTTAATTCTATTTATGGATATTTTTGCCAGTGTATACAAGCATTGTCCAAGTATTTGTTCCATCCCAGGAACAATTCAGAGACAAGCCATAGAGTTTAAGAAAAGTAAAATGATGATTTATTTAAGTATGAATAGGACACTCTCAAAGGGAGAGTGGACAGACTCAGGTGAATGGCTGCCTTCAGGTTCTTTGGCAAGATAGTTACATAAAGTGTAAAAATGGATGAGTGGAATATTCACTGAGGAGGGAAGGTTTGGCATCTTCTTTCCTGATTATCATCCCAACTCCATCTTCACAAAGCAGGAAGGATATTTGCCCATATTTAGTCTGAATCAGAAGTGTCATGGCGTCAGTACATGACAGCATATCTGATCTGAAAAGTTAATTTTATTGAAATGAAGGCATAATGAGCAAAAGGTTACATTTTCACACTGGTGATTCCTGCCTTTTCTGACCATTTTTATTGGTCTCCAGGCCAAAACCTGTGGCCCCTTTTCAGCCCAAAGATTCCTGCTTTTCTTTTTCTGCCCAGGGACCTCAAGTGCTTATGTGATGTGTGATTTCCTGTATTTGGCTTGTGCCCATCCTTTCTGCCCAATTCCTGCCATTTGGTCTGAGTCCCCCTTTCTCTGCTCATATCTAGCTATCTGCCTGCCTTAACGTTTCCCCCTCAAAATATCTGGACACTTAAACTCTTTTAAGGGGAAAATGGAAGATGGTCAGTCTTTTGTAACTTCTTCAAGCCAAACATCGATGTCCTACCTATACGTGGCTCCTGATTTCCTTGCTATCTGTCAGAGATAGGGGTCTCAGGATTGTTAGTCATGGCAGCGATGGAGAGTGAGAAGTTGAAGGAGGAAGATTCCTTGTCCAGGGGATGTTAATGGTCTTCATCATCAGGTAGGATATGTTGGAATCCTTGTTATGTCATTTGAAACTTAAATTGTATTCTATAGGATAGTAATTTTACTGTGTAATTGAAAATACAAGGACCAAAGAGAAAGATAAGAACTATGTTGGCTGTGTGGCCTATAAATGGAAGTAGCCAGGTCTATCCTGGAAACTATACCTTAAGGCTCTCAACAATTCCTGATTTCCTTGATTGTATATGTGAAGCCAGGAAACCTGTTCATAAATTTCTTTAACATTTACTTCTACTTCTCCTGAGACATTAACATATGTGAAACATGTTTTGATTACACCTGCACCAACTCCTATTTCTGTGGCTAGTATGTAGTATAGAGCTTGATGATTATCTAAGACAAGACCTGCCGGGGAATATATAGATGATTTTAAGAGTGTGATTGTGTCTATTGTTTTCTTTAGTGCATTATTCAGGGAGGAGCTTAGTTCCCTCAAGGTTGTCTCATGGTAGGCAAATCCTCCTGGAGGGGCAGCTGAATCTATCATCCTTATAGTTGCCACTAGGACCAAACCAAAGTCTCACAAAGGTCACATTGAGTATGGTTATTTGGGCTGGAGCTGCAGGTCCCAAGGTTCAGTCCCCATAGTGAAGTGTGTTGTCTAGATGTGAGAGAGCATTGGCTTTGGTCATTGTGAGGTAGTTATCTGAGGTCACACGTAGCCATAATAATTCAAGTGATGCTAGAAAAACTGTGATTGGTATGGTTACATAGCTGGAGAAAATTTTTGGGAGGTGAGAAACAGCTGTGGAGCAGTCCAATCTGGATTTTGAATTTTGCTTCTGGTTTGGAGTACCCAGGAGTGGGTCTGTAGTCAGGGAGGGCCATGTAAAGAAATAACTGACATAATAACTAATGCAAGAATTCCTGCTGGCATTAATTTGTCAATTGTCATGGCATAAATATGTGCTTTTAGGAGTTCAGTATGATATGTAAAGAGGCTGGTCCACTATATTACTCCATTTTATAGGCTTAAAGGTATCTGTGGTAGGCTTATGTTTTTGTTAGTGAGAGCCTCAAGGAATGAAAAGGGGTCTGTTTCCTCTGTGGGTATCATCGTAGTGGGGTGTGTCCTAGAGTTTACAGATAAGGGAGGTTTTTGAGATATTTATTGCCTTTGATTCGGAAAGCGTGATGTGATAACAAAGAGGAGGGGGCCTGTCTCATGTCATGATTAAAGAGTCATCTTCTCTTGACCAATCAAAACAGGATTAGTTAAAACTGAGAATACAGTGTGGTTGTCAACAGGGTAGGCCTTGATAGTAGTGCTTATGTCTCCTGTGTTAGTGGGCTTTGGATGGCAAATCCATCAGAGAAAGAGATTTTTCTCCCTTAGTAATTATCTGAGAGTTATTGTTTACTATGTTATCTTTCCATTTTAACTCTTAAGACCAAAGAGATTGGATAAATGAGATAAGGATTAGTAAGGATGGATTTAGGATCCCTAGCATTTTTGGGAGGAGACTGAGGGGGAAAAATAAAGAGACAAAAAATAAAACTAGAAGCTTTGGGGTGTCTTTTAGATTTGGAGGGGTATTTATTAAACCCGGTACTGGCAGAGAAGTTTCCTCTAAGTTATATGTGAGATATTAAAGCAGCACTCATAGAAGATTGTGAAAATGGGTATCCAAATTTATGATAGCATGATAGTCAGTGTGGGTGGATGAGGGTATCAGAAGGCACAAAGAGAAATAATGGTATTTAGCCTGGGATCTGTGAAGTGTCTTTTTACTTCTTAAATAACATTTTCAGGTCTTGAAGAGGCTCACTCATCCACCTGGTCTCTTCTGTCTGTCCAAGGTCCTCTGTATCCTTTGATGACTCATGGGGAGAAGTAGATTTAATTCTAGACTGATACACCCAATTAGAGTTCCCCTGAAATTTTACTGCAGTAGGAGCATTGAGAAGAACCTGGTAAGGCCTCTTACACTTGGGCAATAGTTGGTCAGAGGGGGATTCTTCTCTCCATGTTTTAAGGAGACAATGTCTCCAAGTTGAATCTGAATAAAATCGTTTCCTGGGTGGGGCTTGGCAATACCTCATTTCATATTCTATAATCACTTTTTGAACTTGTCCCAGATTAATTAGGTATTTAACAAGCTCAGTATTTTCAGAATCAACCAACATATCAGAAGATAAAAAGAGTCTATGATAAGTCATTTCAAAGTGCTGAATCTTAGCCCAGCCTTAGGTCCCACCCTGAATCTCAGGAAGGCTATGTGTAAAAGCTTTGTCCAAGGTTCTGGTAATCCTTGACAAAGATTTTCCAGGACATTTTTTTAAAGGTTTGATCTATCACTTCTAGTTTTCCTGATGACTGAGGGCTCCAAGCAGCATGAAGGTGGTAGCAAATGACTAGGGCTATAGAAATGTTTTACCTAATTACAACCACAAATGAAGGGCCACGGTCAATTTGTAAGAATATTGGAAGTCCAAACCAAGGAATTATTTCTTCAATACTGTCTTTATAACTTCTTGAGCTTTTTTAGTCCTTGTTGGAAAGTCCTCCACTCATCCTGCGAAAGTGTCAATAATATCCAGAAGGCATTTTTATTACTTGGAGGATGGCATCTGGGTAAAATCTATTTGTCAGTCCTCTTTAGGATGAATTCCTTACTTTGGATAGGCTGGAGAAAGGGTGGGGGCAAAGTCTCCCCCCGGGTTGTTATAG
Source organism: Camelus ferus (assembly GCF_009834535.1). Lineage (NCBI taxonomy): Eukaryota > Metazoa > Chordata > Mammalia > Artiodactyla > Camelidae > Camelus > Camelus ferus. Next base: position 28,758,069 of record NC_045731.1, read on the forward strand.
TAACATATTGCAGGCATTTGTGTGTTCTAAAGTGGTGTAAGTTGTGAGAAAACTAGGCTAGTCAATCATTCCTCCCTAGATGAGAGAAGTCATGGGTTGACTTTACATTTTTCCATTGTAATTCTCAGTAAGTGGCTCCTGTGTCCACTAGGAACTGGACAAGCTTACCTGCTACATCAATGGTCAACCATAGTTCCTCTGGTGAGATGATGACTGTCTTCCCATGAGCCTTGGGATGTCCCTAGTCCCATCTTTAAGCACTGCCATGACTGGCATGGGGGAACTTCCCCACTCCCTTTGGAACATAGGGCATCCCACTTCCAATGACCCATCTTTTTACAGAGTGGACAAGGCGTATTGGGTGTAGGTTTAGACCGGTTCCTGGGATTCTTTGCTTCAGTGTTCAGGGATCCCACAGCCAAAAACAGGTTCCCCTTTATGGTGGCTGTCTTCTCAGATTTCTTTTAGGGTGGCCAGGATGTGGGTTAGATCTTGGCATGACAGCTACTGCATACTTGCTTTGCTGTCATTCCCTTCTTAAGTCATGCTGTTCCTTTCTTTACACGTCAGCCAGGTATCTGTTATTAAAGACACAGAAGTCTGTATAAATAAGATGCTTAAGAGGGGTTTTTGATCCCATGACAAGTCTTTGAAGCTTTGTACCTATATCAGGTGCTGACTGGCTGATAAAGTGTGTTGCGAATACAATATGTCACTCAAATTTATTTGGGTCTAAATTAGTATAATTTCTGAGGACATCTATCAACTGAGCCTGAAATAGGGCTGGATTTTCATCTTGGCCCTGGGTGATCTCTTTAACTTTATCATAGCTAACAGGTTTAATTATGCACCATTTCATCCCCTCAATAAGGCAAAGGATCATGTGGTCCCTTCTAGGGATGCCTGACTGACCTGGCTGATGATCCCAATTGGGATCAATTAGAGGCACTGCTGTCATGACCACAGGGTATTTCTGAGGTTGGGTTATGTGTAATTCTTCAGCATATGTTTGAGCATGTACCCAGAAATGGTTTTTTCTCAGTGGTGCAGTAGTTGGGTAGGAAAACATTTAGGTTACTTCAATGTAAAATCAAATAAGACAGTGCCTAGAATTCCTCAGTGAACTGAATAGGGTCTTCTGACAATCAGCCCAAGTGCAACACTGGTTGAGGTCAGACAAAGAAACTGGGGTGTGGACTCTTCTAGTTTGCTGAGGCCAACCTGCTACTTCCTGAAGGAGGCAAAGGAGTTCTGGCTGCACTTTTGGTATGAAAGGGTAAAGAGGCTCACAGAGTGGAGGAGGGGCTGAAGAAGACAAAGAATAGCTGCCCTTGGGTATTCATCTGGAGCTTGTGTTTTTTCAGAATTTCTCTTGTAAGCGGCATTTGTATAGCCTGAATAGGTCCCAGTTGACAATTAGCTTTATATGGGACTTGCAAATACTGGGTTCTCTCTTAAGGCCATAAAGGCCTCAACATAAGAAATGTCCACCCATTTTCTCCATATTAAAGAAAAACAAAAACCCTCTAAATGTAGGATAGTATTAAAGTTGAGGCTTCCATCTTCTGGTCAGGCCTCACTGTCCCCGAGTTTATATTGGGGACAGGCTGTGTTACAAAACAAAATGAGCTTTTTCTGTTTTAAATAATCAGGAGAAAATTGGTCCAGTGATTCTGAATGCACCCAAGAGGTGAGTCCTTGAGTATGGAGGAAGTGTTTCCCATGGACACTTTAGGGAGAGAATTCTCCTGTAACAGAGAAGGAACATTAAAGTTAGGAGGCCCCATGGGGACTCTGAAAGACAGGAGTGGTTCCCTGTCCACCTAGTCCTGCAGACACTGGCCATTGTAGTGAACCTTGACGTGGCAACCTGTTGTGATAGTCCCAGCATCCTGGGAGCTACTGTGTCTGATCCGGGGTCTGCAGAACCTGAGATGGTGAACTTCCTGAAGGCCCAGTGGAATAAGCTCTTTCTTTTGTGGGTGATGCCCCAGATCTCAGCACTCCAGTCACCCTTCTCCCTCCCACATACTCTCCATCAAGTGGGCAAAGGGTTGTAAATTGGGGAAGGGGTATTGTGGTGTGCAGTGGAAGACTCATGCCTGTACTAAGAGGGAATGGAGGGCCTGGCTGGCAAACATCATGCACAGTGTCAGCGGGGCACAGCAAAAACATGGCCATGTCACAACAGTCCTATCCCACCTTCAGAGTGAGAGGCAGAGTTGGAGCAGGCATAGACCCCAGACAGACTGTGTACCATTAGGAAGTTTTTAGATGCCAGGACCTTACACTGGGGCAGGTAGCAAATGATGGCCAAAACCTCATGCTGTGGCAAGGGATTGTCCTCCTACTGACATCAGGAACATGGCACCCCAGAGAGAACTTGTGGATGGAGGGAGCTCCCATAGGGCCTACAGTGTCAGCCACTGCATGAGCTCTCTTACAGTCTATTTAAAGCTGTTTTTATTTTTGAAACACATACACAGATATGCTACAGGTGCTTGGGTCCTTAGATGCCTGAGAAAATTGCTGAGAATTTTCCTGAACAAGCCCTGTGCCTATGTAACAATGTAAAAATAAAAACAATTCTGTTGCCAAGTTTTACCAAATTCCCACAGGTCCAAGTCTAGCCACAAAATGTCAAAGAATGGGAAATAGCCAACATCCACCTTCCTTCATTCGTTTCACAGTGAAAGACAGGAAAGTGCAACAAGGGAGATGTGGGGAGAACAGACAAGTTTGGCCTCAGTTAGGGGGCAGTGTTATGCTCTTAACTCTGCTCCCAGAGAATGTGGTGTGGAAATTGATTTGTGGTGGGTGGACAGAAATGCCATCTCTTTAGTCTGATCCATGATCCCCTTACCCTCACAAGATAGAAATTTTTAGTAGTAAGTGCCTTAGTAGGTTTTACATGCTCAAATTTTGTACACATTTTTGTGGTAGTAGTTTCAAAAGAGGTGACATGTGATAAGAGAGAAATAGAGAATGATTTATTGTCTCTCAAGTTCAACGGAGGTGAGAGGGCTTGGATTTCCAAATCTCCAGTCCCCTGGTTTCAGCACCAAAGATGTTGTCAGTAGATATAACTGGTGTTCCAAGTTCTTGTCTCATCCCAGAAAGAATATAGAGGTAAAATGTAGAGGTTAAGAAAATTAAAGTGAGGGCTTATAAAAGTATGGAAAAAATACTCTGAAGGGAAGAGAAGGCAGGCTCAGTTGAATGGCTGCCCTGAGTTTCTTTGACAATATTTTTGCATAGATTGCAAAATGGGGGGAATAGTCATTAAGGAGGGAAGGGATTAGGGCAGTATTTCCTGATTATCATCCCAATTCCACCTTCCCAAAATGAGGAGGGAATTTGTCCTTATGTATTCTGGATCAGAGTGTAATGGCATCAGTTCATGATGTCTACATTTGATCTGCAAGACTAATTTTATTGAAATGGGGGCCTAATGAGCAAAATGTCATTTTCACACTGGAGATTCCTGGGTTTTCTGACCTTTCTTTTTTGGTCTCTATACCAAAAGCAGTGGCCCCTTTTCAGCCCAAAGATTCCTGCTTTTATTTCTCTTCCCAGGGACCCCTGGTGCTTATATGATGCATGTTTTCCCTCATTTGGCTTGTGACCCTCCATTCTGCCCAATTCCTGCCATTTGGTCTATGTCTCCCTTTCCATGCTTATATCTAGCTATCTGCCTGCTCTAACAATATATAATTTACAAACTGCTGTAAGTCATAACTGTCTTGAGGATAAGGGCTTCTTTATAACTGGAGAACACAAATTAGAAACCAGTAACATTTCAGACCAAGCCAAAAATTATGATCACACTCATCAGCTTACTTAGTCCCATGTAACTAATCTTTTCTTTAAACAGTTTATGAAATCAGAGTTCCCATCATAGTTTTGAAATTTCTTATTCCATTAAGTTTAATGTTATAATCTAAAATTTTTCAGAAACCATTAGATCTCCTTAAAACAGAAACTATTTTGCAAAAGCATCAGAAATTATTAACTGTCTATAAATGAAAAAATACATCAAAGCATGCTTAAACAACTAGTTACACTGTAATTCATAAAGAAATCTGATTACAATAACAAGAATTAAGCCTGAAAACATACCAATCAGACCAGAATTTAGGGATTCCATATAATTTCTAGAATATCTCTGTTAATAATATTTTATCACACAATAATTTTTAATATGTTTGACAGTAATTACCATGTAAATTAGCATGCCAAATAAAATTTTATAGTTTAAAGTCTCTCTTAGAGATTTTTTGGTGTCTCTCTGAGTCATCCAGGAGTTAGCTAGATATCAAAAGTATACTAATTAAAATTTGATATTTGGGAAACATTAAGAAGTTTCAAATCACTTGGTCAAATAAATGCTAAGTAACTCTGAAACAGAACTTATTGATTAATAATAAAATATTTCAAAGGTAAATACAGAACAGATCACTTAAGGTGTAAAGAAATTTTACCGACTGTTGCTAAAGGCAGAATGACATTTTAGAAAAATTTGTCGTCTTAAAACAGATAGAGAACTAAATGTAGCTCTGAACCAGTATACTTGCAAAATTTATTTACTCGACCCTATTTATTCAAAGTTAGCCAATCCTGATCATGTACAAAACTCTTTTCTCAGTGTTCCTTTTCCATAATTTTCTGTATCTATATTATTGTGTCCATTGTTTTCTTTTTCTTTCAGAAGCAACCAGATTTGAGACAAAGCCACTCTATTCCCATTACCAATATATAATTGCATTCCTTATACTTTCTTTCACTGAAAACATTCATCTTACTTTCACAGCACAATGGTCTTTCCCTTAATATAGAGAATATTTCAAACTAGAAACAATTATGAATATTCATTTCTAAATATCTTTAGTTTCTCTGTGAAAGGAAATCAATATTCAGTAATAAAAGTTTTAATAACAATTTATCTGAAAATCACCTGGCTATTTAATAAACTTCCATCATTTGACATTTTTTAACATTTTTATTGATTTATAGTCATTTAAAAATGACTATAAATTCCAGTGTAAAGCACAATGTTTCAGTTATACATGAACATATATATATTCATTGTAACATTTTTCTCTGTGAGCTAGCATAAGATCTTGTGTATATTTCCCTGTGCTATACAGTATAAACTTGTTATCTATTCTACAGTTTTGAAATCCTCATCTATCTCTTCCCACCCTTCACCAACTTGGCAACCATATGTTTATATTCTATGTCTATGAGTCTGTTATTGTTTTGTGTTTATGCTTTATTTGTTTGCTTTCTTTTGTTTTGTTTTTTAGATTCCACATATGAGCGATATCATATGGTATTTTTCTTTCTCTTTCTGGCTTACTTCACTTAGAATGACATTCTCCAGGATTATCCATGTTGCTGCAAATGGCATTATGTTGTCGATTTTATGCCTGAGTAGCATTCCGTTGTATAAATATACCACATCTTCTTTATCCACTCATCTGTTGACGGAAATTTATGCTGTATCCATGTCTTTCCTATTGTAAAAATTGCTGCTATGAACATTAGGGTGCAGTTGTCATTTTGAAGTAGGGCTCCTTCTGAATCTATGCCAGGAGCAGGATTCCTGTGTCATAAGTCTATTCCTAGTATTTTGAGAAATCTCCATACTGTTTTCCACAATGGCTGCAACAAACTGCATCCCCACCAGCACTGTAGGAGGGTTTCTCTTTCTCCACAGCCTCTCCAGCATTTGTCATTTGTGGATTTTTGAATGATGGCCATTCTGACTGGTGTGAGGTGATACCTCATTGTAGTTTTCATTGGCATTTATCTGATAATTAGTGATCCTAAGCATTTCTTTCATGTGTCTATTAATCATTTGTATGTCTTCCTTGGAGAATTGCTTGTTTAGGTCTTTTGTCCATTTTTGGATTGAGTTGTTTGGTTGTTTCTTATTAAGTCATATGAAGTGCTTCTATAGCCTTGAGATCAAGCCTCTGTGGCATTCATTTGCAAAAATTTTCATCCATTTCATAGGTTGTATATTTTTTAACTTATGATTTCCTTTGCTGTGCAGAAGCTTCTAGTTTTCACTATGTCCCATTTGTTTATTCTTGTTTTTATTTCTATTGCTTGGGTAGAATGCCCTAGAAGAACATTTTTGAGGTGTATGTCAGATAAGGTTTTGCCTATATTTTCTTCTAAAAGATTTATTGTATCTTTTCTTATGTTTAAGTCTTTTATCCATTTTGAGTTTATTTTTGTGTATGGTGTAAGGGAGTGTTCTAGCTTCATTGCTTTACATGCTGCTGCCCAGTTTTCCCAACACCATTTGCTAAAGAGACTGTATTTATTCCATTGTATATTCTTACCTTCTTTCTCGAAGATGAGTTGACCAAAATTTGTGGCTTTATTTCTGGGCTCTCTATTCTGTTCCATTGTTCTATATGTCTCTTTTTGAACCAATACCATACCATCTTGATGACTGTAGCTGTATAGTATTGTCTGAAGTCTGGAAAGTTATTCCTCCATCCTCTTCCTTTCTCTTCAGTAGTACATTGGTAATTCTAGGTCTTTCATAGTTCCATATAAATTTTATTATTAGTTGTTCTAGTTCTGTGAAATATGTCTTGGGTAATTTGATAGGGATTTCATAAAGTCTGTAGGTTGCTTTGGGCAGTGTGAATATTTTACCAATATTGATTCTTCCGACCCAAGATCATGGGATATCTTTCTATTTTTTCATCCTTCTTTAATTTCCTTCATAAGTGGTTTATAGTTTTCTATGTAAAATTCTTCACCTCCTTGGTTAGATTTATTCTTAGGTATTTTATTCTTTTGGGTTCTATTTTAAAGGGGATTGTTTCTTTACTTTCTTTTTCTGTTGATTCATCGTTAGTGTAAAGAAATGCAGCAAAGTTTTGAATGTTAATCTTATAACCTGCTACCTTGCTGAATACTTCGATCAGCTCTAGTAGTTTTTGAGTGGGCCTTTTACGTTCTTCTATATATAGTAACATGTCATCAGCATATACTGACACTTTTACCTCTTCTTTTCCAATTTAGATCCCTTTTATTTCTCCCTCTTGCCTGATTGCTGTGGCTATGACTTCCAAGACTATGTTGAATAGGAAAAGTGATAGTGGGCATCCTTGTCTTGCCCTGGATATTAGTGGGAAGCTTTTGAGTTTTTCACCATTGAGTACTATGCTGGCTGTAGGTTTGTCATATGTAGCTTTTATTATATTGAGATATGTTCCTTCTATACCCACTTTGGTAAGAGTTTTTATCATAAATGGGTGTTGAATTTTATCAAATATTTTTTCTGCATCTATTGAGATGATCATGTGGTTTTTGTCCTTTCTCTTGTTGATGTGATGTATTACATTGCTTAATTTGTGTACGTTGAGCCACCCTTGTGTTCCTGCGATGAACCACACTTGATCATGATGTATAATCTTTTTTATGTTTTGTTGGATTCTATTTGCTAATATTTTGGTAGAATTTTGGCATCTATGTTCGCTACTGATATTGGCCTATAATTCTGTTTTTTGGTAGTGTCTTTGCCTGGTTTTGGTATCAGGGTGATTATGGCTTCATAGAATGAGTTTGGGAGTATTTCCTCCTTTTCAGTCATCTGGAATAGTTTGCAGAGACTGGTATGAATTCTTCTTTGTATGTTTGGTAGAATTCCCTGTTGAAGCTATCCAGTCCTGGACTTTTATTTGTAAGGGAGGGTTTTTATTGCTAATTCAATTTCATTTCTAGTGATCTGTTTGTTCAAGTAGTCAGTTTCTTGTTGATTCAGTCTTGGTGGACTGTATGCTTCCAGAAACTTGTCCATCTCCTCTAGGTTATCCAATTTGGTTCCATAGGTTTACATAATACTCTCGTAATATATTCTGTCTTTCTATTTTATTTGTTGTAATTTCTCCATTTTCCTTTCTTATTTTGCTAATTTGTGCTGTGATTTTTTTTCTTCTTTGTGAGTTTGGCCAGAGGATTGTCGATTTTACTTCCTTTTTCAAAAAAACAGCTTTTGGTTAGATTGATTATTTTCTATGAGTTTTTAAATTTCTATTTTATGTATTTCCTCCCTTATCTTTATTATTTCCTTCCTTCTCTTGCATTTTGGGGCTTTTTGTTCTTCTTGTTCTAGTTCTTTTAGCTGGTGGGTTAAATTGTTTATTTGAGATTTTTCTTCTTTCTTGAGGAAGGCTTGTATCCCTATAAACTTCCCTCTTGGCACTGCCTTTGCTGTGTCTCTTCAAATTTGTGTGGTTGTGCTTTCATTTTCATTTGTCTCAAGGTGTTTTTTTAATTTCAACTTTGATTTCCTCATTGAACCATCATTTTTTAAACAGCATATTGTTTAATTTCCATGTTTTCCTTTTTTTCTCCTTTGTTTCTCTGTAGTTGATATCTTATTTCATCACATTGTGGTCAGTCAAGATGCTTGAGGTAAATTCTACCTTCTTTAAATGGTTGAGGCTTCTTTTGTGCCCAAATACATGATCAATCCTAGAAAATTTTCCATATGTGCTTGAAAAGAATGTATATCCTAATTTTGGGGGTGTTATATTTTGAAAATATCCACCAAATCTATTTTTTTCTATTAGGTTATTTAATTTCTCTGTTGTCTTATTTAATTTCTGCATGGAAGATCTACCTATTGATGTTAATATGGTATTAAAATATCCAAAAATTATTGTATTCTCATCAGTACCCCACTTTGTCTCTGTTATTAATTGTTTTATATACTTTTGTAGTGCAATATTGGATGCATACATATTAATGGGTGTAGTATCCTCATCTTTTATTACTCCTTTAATCATTATAAAATGTCCTTCTTTATCTTTATGGCATTTGTTTTAAAGAATATTTTGTCTGAAATCAGTACTGTTACACCTGTTTTTTTGGCTTTCCATCTTTATGGACAATCCTCTCCCATCCTTTCACTCTCAAACTATATGAGTCCTTCTCCCTAAAGTGGATCTCTTGTATGCAGTAAATTGAAGGTTCTTGCTTTATTATCCAGTCTGCCACTCTGTGTCTTTTGACTGGGTCATTTAGTCCATTAACATTAATAGTAATTAATGAATTGTTTGTTTATTGACATTTTGATCTAATTTTTGCAGTGGATTTGTCTTTCATCTTTATTCATTTATTCTTCCTTCTGTGGTTTGATAAATTTCCTTTGTATTATCATGAATTTTGTTTAGTTTTTGTGGCTAATTTGTAAGTTTTTGACTTGTGGTTACCCTTCTTGTATGTCTGTTAACCCATTATTGTAACTATTTTTATTAAAAACATAGTAATATAATCTCAAACCCATCTTACTGAGAACAAAATATTTGGAAAAAAAAGAAAAAATATTCTATTTTTTCTTGCTTCCCACTCTTATTGATTTAGTTTTCTTCTTTTACAATTTTGTGTTTACTCTATTTGGAATTCATGTAGTTATCACCTTTCCAGTTATGAGATTCTCATTTCTATAGCAGCCTGCTGCTTTTCTATTTAAAATAGACCTTTCAATATTTCTTTTAGCATGAGTTTAGTGTTGCTAAACTCTTTTAGTTTTTGTTTGTCTGTGAAATTCTTTCTCTCTTCTTCTATCCTAAGGATAGCCTTGCTGGTTAGAGTATCCTAGGCTGCACCTTTTTTTCATTCAGGACCTTGAATCTATTGTGCCACTCTCTTCTGGCCTGTAGTGTTTTGTAGAGAAATCAGCTAAGAACTTTATGAGAACTTCCCCTTGTAACCAACTCTTTGATTTTCTCTTCTAACTTTAGGATCATTTCTTTATCAGTGACTCTGGCCATCTTGATTATAATATGTCTTGCTGTGGGTCTGTTTGTGTTCTTACTGTTAGGGATCCTCTTAGCTTCCTTTACTTGGATATCTTTTCCCTTCTTTAAGTTTGGGAAGTTTTCTGTCATGATTTGTCAAATACCTTTTCAATCCCCTTTGATCTATCTTCCTCACCTAGAACCTATATTATTCATAGATTGGCATGCTCTATATTTTCCCATAAGTCCCTTATATTGTTTTCATTAATTTTTATTTGTTTATCTCATAGCTGTTCTTATTGTGTGCTTTCTGTTTTCCTGTCTTGTATGTCACTTATTCATTCCTCTACATTATCTAGACTACTTTATACAGCTCTATGATCAGCTGTTATCCCAGCCCATGGGTTTACCAATTCTACTTGGCTTTTCCTTATAGCTTCAACTTCATTTTGACCTATGTTTATCTCTATACACTATTTATTTAGTTCCTTCAGTACTTTTTGATCACTCCTTTTTTAAAATCTTGGTCTAGTATGCCATCAATATCTAATTCATTATTCATTATTTCAGGGGATTTCTCTTGCTGTTTTTATTGGCAGTTGGTCTTTGCTTCTTCTTATTGCTTATATCTCTCTGGCATAGTAGCTTATAAATTATCTGTTATCTATTTTGGTCCTTAAGGAGATTATTTATTTAACTATATAACACCTATTCAGGAATAAAACTTTAAAAAAGAGATAATTTTAAAAGAAGGGAGAAAAAATTGAAAACAATATATAATCAATAATAGAAGAGGAAATTGAATCAGAATAACAATCGAGGTGAGATATCTTTTAATATCCTTAAAAAAGGAGAAATGAGCAAAATATAGTATTTGAAACCTGTGTATAATCAGTATCAGGAGATACAAACCAAAAGTAATGAAAATTAAATCAGATGTATATTTTAAAATAATAATAATGAAAATATTTTAAATGAAAAATTTTAAAATAATTAAAACTGGAGTCATATACAGAATATAAAAATTAAAAGTAATAGAAAATATAACAAAGAAAAAATGATAAAAGAAATATAGAATTTTAAAAGAAGGGAGAGACAGTGTATAATCAATAATAGAAGAGCAAGTTGCAGCAGAATAGTAATTGGGTTGAGACATTTTTTATAAACCTTTAATAAAGGAGAAAAGAGGAAAACAAGTATTTGAAAGCTACATATAATCAATAACAGGAGATCAAAACCAAGAGATAAAAATGAATTGAGGTGGAGTAATAGTAATAATAATAATAATAATAATAATAATAATAATAATAATAATAATAATAATAATTAATAATAATAATAATGAAAAATTTAAAAGGAATTAAAACAGGAAGCATATATAATTGTTTAAAAAGTAAAAATTATAAATGGTATAGGAAATAGAACCAGTTAAAAAAGATAAAAATAAAGGGTTCTCTGTGTACTCTTAATACTTTTATCAAGAAGTCTTTCCATTTTGCCCTGTTTCCTGAATTCAGCTTGCTCTTTCCAGAGGCCTTCTTTTGGCACCCTCATCTGAGCTGATCCTGGTGCCTGTTGGCAAGCAAATCATGCCCTCTCCCAACACTGGATTCTGGTTCTTCTCTCCTTTACTGTGGAAGGGTGGGTCACTCCCCCTGCCAATGCTGCAGTCAGATGCTTTGCTCAGGTGAGGTGGGCATGCAGATCACGCCCCATTTCAGCACCACGGTCAGGTGCTGCACTCCTGCCAGGAAGGTTGGTGGCCTCCTCCCCTCTCCCAGAGCCTGTCGCTCCCCTGTTCTGTGCATCTGCCTGATCTGACTTGTGTCTGCACTCCGTAGGCGGGCTCAAGGAAGACCGTAGAATAGCCCCACCACTGCTCCATGCCAAAACTCAGTTCCTTGTTTGTCTTGGTGGAGAGAGTTCTCTGAGGTATCAGAGCAGGAAGATCCTATCTGACTCGGGCTGTAAACAAGTCTCCGTCTGTCCTCTGAGGCTGCTAATCACTTAGATACAGATTCAGGTTTTGACCCTGCCCCCACCTGGGTGGTAAGCACCAGAGGATATGGCGGCTGTGCCTGAGCCCTGCCTCTTTTCACCTGAAAATCTTCCGTGGGTTTTCAGAGATGGGGGTATGTCACCCTTCCCCCTTGGCATCATCCATGTTGTTTTATGGAGGGCCCAGTTTGTTTTGCCCTATGTACCCACCCATCCATTGCATGCAACACCCTGCAGTCCCCCAGGGCTGTGTAAGTGTAACCACTCTTGTCCTCTACTTGGCTTAGTCAGCCTGTCCCATCCTTTAGTTGCCAGCTCACGCCTCAGGCTTGGTGTTGAAGGGGCCGTTTGTGCCCATTTAACTTAGTTCTGTCAGTCGAGGGGTACTCTGTAAGATTTGAGTCTCAGAGGATCCCCCTTCTGCTGGCCTCTCAGTTGGGGAGGGTGATACTCAGCAAATGAGAGCTATTCGTCCTTTGCTGCTCCCTCCCCACAGGACCAGTCCCACACTGTTTTGCCTTTTCTTTCCTTTTTCCTTTTCTCCTACCAGATTTTTGGCATCTTTGTCTTTTGAAGAGGGTGGTGTTTTGTCGGAGTTTGGCAGGTGCTCTGTTTGGCTGAGTGAGTCCATGGATGTGAGTTTTGGTGTATTTGTGGGAGAGGGTAAGCTACAAACATCCTTCTACTCTGACATCCTGGTCCCTTTCTCTCTTCTATACTGTTTTTGAAGCACTGGGTAACACCTTCTATGATAATATCGAGAAGTTTATCTGCCCACTCCAACACGCTATTTTGGATTTATTTCTTTACATCAGTGAGAAGACTTTGACCAAGATGGAAAAAGAAAAGTTACCTATGTCCTTTGGCCAGTGTATTTAAACTGCCTTTGGAACATGTGTATAAATCATTCCACAAAAGTTTGGAGATGCATGACCTCTTTCTAAGTAGACAATTCAAACTTAGACCAGTTGGTCTTTGAGAATTATCTCTATGATTTCTCCTATTAGATTTGGATATCAGCCTCATGCTGAGACATTTCTTGTCATTTGCAAATGGTCCTGGGAAGAGATATGGTTACCAGTTTCCCCGTGTGAGTGATTTTCTTAGGAGCTTGTCTGTCTTGGTGTATAAGTGCAGCCTAGTCATAGGTGAAAATACCCTTTCCAAGCCAGTCAAGATTTCTATAACTGATGTTATGAATATCCACTATTTTTTTTCCTCATTCCTCTTTAAATTTAGACCATCTGAACATGGTTTTAAATGGCTTTGCTATTTTAAAACATCTGTGACTGTCAAGTGACTTGGGTTCTTTGTGGCAATTTCCAAGACACATTCATAAAGAACATTACATGGGAAGGCCCGGACTTGATGCAGTTCAATTAAAGAGCCCTGGGAAATAGGTGGAGTTATAAGTGACAATGAAACAATTCTCACTGTTTGCTTTCTGAGCCTCAGCTTAAAGTTATTTACTGATTACTAACATTAAAGTCAGCAACCTGTATATCTTGCATTTGGAGACATACAGCCCAGAGGTCAGAGAGAAGAGATTTCTCCACTTCTTGTAAGAAAGGGAAAATAGAGGAGGCAGGTGGGTGATTAAAGGGTTTCCTGGAGAAGCTAGAGGAGGTTGAAGAATAAAGAAACATGTAGAAAACATTGCTAACCATCAGGAAATTTCCAATCAAAATGACAACGTGATACCTGCTCAAAGAATCACTATCAACAAAAAGAACACAAATGACAAATGTCAATGAGTATGTAGAGAAATGAGAACCCTTGGAAATGGCTGGTATAAATGAAAATTGGTACAGTCACTGTGAAGGACAGCATGGAGGCCTCTCTAAAAATATAACTGTGATATGACACATAAATTCCACTCAGGTATAAATTTAAAAAATAAATAAAAACACTAATTCAAAAAGATATGTGCACCCCAATATTCAGAGTAATATTATTTACAATTGCCAAGGTATGGAAGCAACCTAAGTATTTATCAACAGATGAATGAGTAAAAATATGTGGTATATATTTACAATGGAATATTATTCAGACAAAACAAAAGACAAAAACAAAACAAAACAAAACAAAACAAAAAAATATGAAACAAAACACTACCTCCCAGAACCTCTCCCCTCTACAGGAGCTCCCCCTTCACCTCAGAGCCTTTCAAAAAAATGCAAATAAAATTTTTCCATTTGTTGCAACACAGATGGACATGGAAGAAATTACGTTAAATGAAATATGTCAGAAAGAGAAAGGCAAATATGATATCACATAGATGTGGAATTTAAAAAAATACAACAAAAGATTCAATATAACCAAAAAATACAGACTCACAATTAGAGAACAAATGGGTGGTTACCAGTGGGTAGTAAGGAGGCAAAATATATGAGTAAATGATTGGAAGTACAAAGGATGAATGTAAGCTAGGCTGAAGGATGTATTGTTCAGTGTGGGGAATATAATCAGTATTTTGTGATAATCATAAGTGAAAAGTAACCTTTTAATTTGGACACAAAATTAAAGTAAATTTGTTGATGAAGTAGGGCCAAATTAGGGGGAGGCTGATTAGGGAGTTGGGGCATATTGTGTGGAGGTTAATTGCAGCAGGGAGAGATAAAAGTTATATGGTGGGTATGAATTTCAACTTTTGTTATAGGTCTGATTTTTGTTCTCTTTTTTTTTTTTTAATTCACTCCCTAAGCCCAGACACACTGCTTTTTTGCATCTATCTTCTAATTTAATATTCCTATAAGTACAAATAGAACATTTATTTTTGATGAGAGTTCTCTAAAAATTAATTTAGATATCAAAGTATTTTTTCAAATTGTAAGATCCATCATCTGGCTATTGATGGTTGTGATCTTCAAGGGTATAACCATTCCAAATGTGGCACAAATCAGAAAGGCTTTTGGTGGAAATACCTGAAGGTAAAAACCTAGGCTTAAAATAAATTTTTCTCATAAATCCAATATGTATTGATGGAGTGAGTACAAATGATGTATTGCAATGATCCAAAACAGCCAGTCCCAAAGATAGCCAAATACTAAAGTTCATTGCCACAGGTGGTAAGGATGGTATTTGTGATAACTCATGTTCCAGTTTCCCACAAAGTCAGAGGCCCCTAATTATAGAACTGTTAGCCTGTGACACAGAATAAAAGATACTAGAATAGGATTTTCTCACCTCTGACAAGACAACAAGGTCTCAAGTTTGAGATCCCTCCTTAAGAATCTCTACTGAGAACTAGTAAGTTCAGACATTATGCATTTTGCACCTCAGATTTTTAACTCATCAGCTAGCTGCCAAAGGCCCAAAAAACTGCAACCAATGTCAGTGGAAACTGAAACAGCAAGACATTGTGTGTCTCTCCCTGGTACAAATCCTTTCTATGTCCTTCATTTCTTGTTTGTTACAAAATCAAATGGCTTTGGATATTCACACTGCCTCCCCTGGAAGACATATGCAGTAATTCACATTGAATGGTGTACAATGATTTGAGATGAAAGTGATAAGATCTCAGCATTGCTCCAAGATATCAGAAGTCAGATTCATGTAATAGATGTCTGCAATGCCCACACTATTGAAATCATGTTGAGAGTCTCAGATTGGCTCTCCAATATGTTATCCTCGATTCCCCAGAAACTAAGATATGTTTTCTCAAGGGTATTTTTGTTCCTCTGCTCTCTTCCCTATGAGCTTATTTATGGATTTGAGTTTAACATGGTTTTATTCCTCTCCACTGTTAAAGGGTGACTAAGACTTTGCTAAAAGCTCTTAAGAATGAAAAACTTTATGTTGTGCATCTATACTCCACAAATTCTCTGAGTATCTTCACCAGCATTACTTTAAACTCTTTCTCAGATAAACTGCCTTTCCAAACCTCACTTATTTATTCTTCTGGGATTTTACCTTATGCCTTGGCCTAGGGGATATTCCTTTGTTGCCTCATATTGTCTATCTTTCTATGTGTTTGTGGATTTCTTCCACAGGCTTTCAGATAATTGCTTTCTTATTTATAGCATCTGTCCCCCTGGTGGATAAGGCTGGAATAGAGGCTTCTGCAGGGCTCTTATTAGAGGAGTCAGTGTCTGCTCATCGCTGGGTGGAGTTTGGTCCTAGACCTCTGTTGGGTTGGGCTGTGTCTAGAGGCCTTTTTGGATGAGGCTAGGACTTGGCATTGCTGATCCAATCAAGATGTCAGCCTTCAGGAAAGCTTATGTATATTAACACTTCCAGAATGTCCACCATCAGCTTTTATTTCACCTGAGTGAGCCAAAGTCATCTCCCATGTCCCCAGAAGGCCCTCCAAACCTAGCAGTCAGGCCAGGCCCAGGTTTCTTTGAAATCACTACCTCTGCCCTTGACCTCATGCATACGAGATTCTGTGTGCACTTCCCAAGCAAGTGGAATCTGTGTTTCACCCAGTCCCATTGGGGTCCAGAAACCAAGCACAGCTACTCTTCAAAACCTGATATCTTGGGGTATCATTCTCTTTCCACTGTCAGAACCAAAGCTGGGAAGTCTGATGTGGGGTTTAGAGATCTCACTTCTGTGATGTAACAAATCTTCAGCTTGTAGGTCACCCACCTGGGGGATATAGGGCCCAATTATATCATGAGCATGCCCCTTCTATAATCCTCCTGTGTTTCCTTCTTTATATTTCCAGTTATAGAAAGACTTTTTTGCTAAATTCCAGTCTTTTTTTAAAAATATCTATTTAAAATTCACTTATGGATTTGTTGTAGTCATGAAAGAAGTGAGCTCGTGGTTCTACCACTTCACCATCTTGACTGGAAATCTAAAAGCTCCTAAGAATTAGTGTGATCATGTTTATTCCTTCCATTGGAAGAATCCCTGAATGACACCTTAAAACAAAAGGAAGCAGTCAGAGGAGATTGATGCCCATTTCCATTTTCCAAAGAAATGGAAGAATGAACTGACAGCAGGGATTTAAAAGAGAAAAAAACAACAAGATAATTACTAAGTTGTTCACATCTGCACTTCTAGCTATACTGATCTCATGAGTATTATGCTTCCTTCACTGTGCATTCTTTCTTAGAATAACATCCTTTTTCTCTAGAGGCCTTAAGAAGGTAATGAACCAAACCTCAAGATAATGTGTCAACCCACCCAAATTCCTCCAGAACAATAGCAAGTTCTTATCATGATGACAGCAATGTAGTCCCTGCTCAAACCCTGATTGTTATCATGCTCCTGTTCCCATTTTTCTATAAGACTCCAGGAGTCTTACCCTAAGAGACTTACAGGCTGTAAGGTATTAGCCTGCTGTGACATCTTTTGCCTGGCAAAGCAATCAAGCTCTTTTGTTGTTGTTGTTTTTGTTTTTGTTTTTGTTTTTTTTAATTCTCCCCATACTCTGCTTCAAACTCTCAATTTGGCTTTTGGGGTACAGAAGCTTGTTTTTCATCAACAAGGCCAGGTTTTGATACATCATTCATGGGATCCTAACCAAGTTATAAAGATACAAAATGTAATGGAAGGGAAGTTTCATCTGTTTTTTGTTTGTTTGTTTTTGGTGATTGGTGACCCACTCAGAGCAAAGTTTGTCTAGATGGGCACTGGTCCAAGGAAAACTATAAACTCACCATTCTCTGACTCCCAAATGATAGGCTTATAAAACCTGTTCCCAAGTCCTACCTTATGATTCTCCCCTTTGAGGCAAAGGAGACAAAAGAGAGAGACAAGTGGAAAGTGCAGCTACTTTGAGAAAAAGTGATCAATAATAAATGTCCAAGGTCAACAAACCTAAAGGTCAATTTTATTGAAATATTTTCTCCTGCTAGTCTAAATTTGGAAAAGAAGGGAGTAGAGATCATTCCTACCTCTCTGTCTTGACTTGACCAAACCCTACACATAGAAATTCAGGAAGCTGGCTTTAGTGAAAATGATCTTTTGTGATTTTGCCAGTAGCTCCAGACCTCAGCTGCAGGTTCCATGTCTGGGGAAAGTGGAGTATCTAATCCATTTCACTCTCTGTTCATGTTGTCAAAATTGTAGAAGAAGTAAAGTTTTGTTGACTGAAATAAAACCACACAACATGCGAGTTGTCAGTTATGTTTTATTTGGGGACAGAATTAGGACTACAGCCCAGGAGACAGTATTTTAGATACCTCAGAGCAATTGTTCTGAAGAGAGGGGTGGGATGTTCAGAATTATGCATGATTTTAGTGAAGAGAGGGTTACATTCAGTCAAGCACACTTTTAGGCAGAAGCTCATTGTTAGTCATGAGAAGCAGATGTCATTGTTCATGATTTTAGTGCTTCTTTAGATATGAGGAACTGCCAAAATTTGTGCCCACAAAAGAGTCTTCTGAGAATATTTAACTAACTATAGTCCAATTCTACCTGGTTTTCCCAGAGCACAGAGTGCCTTACTCCTGACCTCCACCCTGAATTCCATTGATGAAGGTCAATGGCTGCAGTGGCTTGTGACTTAATCCTTGCAGAAGTAGATGGCAAATGCCAATTTGTAGTTTGCATTTTTTCTCTACCCTATTGAGTCCCATGTTTAAGTCTACAAAATATACTGACAACAGAGAGAATAATAGGGGAGAAGGCATAAAAATTTACTTGATTCTAAAGAATTTTATGTGATGTAGGTAGGGTAAAAGGGTTTCAGAGAGAGAGGAGAAGACCCACAAAGAAAAGATTATGTTTGGAGGTTTTTATGCCATTTGGGCAAAGGACAATCACTTCAAAGAAAAGTGAGAAGATGAATGAAAGGGATGTGGAGGGCCACAAATGATCAGAAGGTAAATATATGTGTGGGTAAACTGTACATAAGTGCCTGTTAGTAAGGTTTAGCTAGATGTTATCTCATTGCCATCTCATCTCCAGTGATAAGGTTATTATTTTCTTCTTCGTGGTGAGATAAGTGCATGGATGTGCATGTGTATTCATCTGTGTTCTGGAGGGGGTTGTCAGAGAGAAGACAATACCTTTAAATTGGAATTTGTTTTGTATTCAGGAAGATGAGGGAGGGAGGAGCTCACACTGTGCCTGCTTTTGCTCTATTGCATTCAACTCAAAATGATTCCTGGTCCAGAGTGGCACATTTTGGTGTGACATTATTCCAATTTCCTACCATCTTAATTGCACTGAACAAGGTGGGTAAAGTAAATCAATGGGCTCAGAATTTTGAATTCCTGGCTCAAGCGCTTTATAAATAACCACAAAACTTTTATGTCTCTCCTGAAGAATATCCTTATCTCCTGTGACTGTAAAGCTGAGGCTTCTGAAACAAAACCAAGCTCTTATCCTCAGAGTGTAAGCAGCTTTTGGCACGAAAAAAGTTTTTGCAGGAAATAGCTCTGTACAGAAGGCCCATTTTTGCTTTTCCAGGCACCCTATGACTTTAATCTGATCACACCATACCTTGCCTAACATGTTGATTCATTCCTAGAATCAAAGAAGTACACCTGGAGAAAGATGACCAGCTCTCATAGCTTCTCATCCAGTAAGCTTGTGAACAGTGTAAACAAGGTAGAATCTAAGAAAGGTATACAATGAGTTGACAAGTTTCCATGACAAGACTGCACACAGTAGGCAGTGATATGCTATGAGGACCTTGATGACCTATCTTAATGATTAAGTGAGATCACTCCTTCATTCCCTTTGAAATGTTCATGGTTGAGCAGAAATTTCAGAGATGGCATTTGGGGACAGTGAGCCTACCATCTCCCCAGGTTGCCAGCATTCCAATTGAAAACATTATTTATTTCTATCAATATTGTCTCTGTATTTTTTTTTGCTTGTTTTTTGAGTGGTGAAAAGCTGAACAAATGTCAGAAACAAGAGTGGATAAATTACAAGTTGATTCTTCAACTTCACAGTGGGTCTGCTGTTAAAGTGAGGATATTTATTGAAGATGAATGAAAGCCTCAAAATTGGAAAGGAAACCTATGAGGACACTGAACCTCTAAATTCTGATTACTTTTATTTGCCAGTAAAAGTAGCCCTTCCACTACTATTTGAGCATATTAAGCCTCATTGCCTGAGACAAATCAAATTATCTCCCCCAAGGTACTTGCATTGCAAAGTACTGCAGTTCCTATTCAGGACCAACCTCCGCTGTCTTTCTTTTCTTCTAGAGTGCAACAATACTTAAGACCCAGCAGGTTCAAAAAGGTGAGGTAGAAAGTGTGGTCCATGAGGCTGTTGACTACACTCCACTGAAACTGTATGATTTATCCAGTTGTGATAGATGATATCTGGGCAATAGATGTTAAAATTTATAAGGGGTGCATAATATGAATAGACAAACTGAGCACTGACATTTGTTCCTAGTTGATTAGTGATGGAAGGACTTAAACTTGGTTTAGGCAGAATTTATTGATAGGATTCCATTAAGCAGAGTCTGAAATTAATGTAGCCAATGTGTGGAAAGTAAGAAAGAACACTACCAGTTTGGGTGAAGTATGGCTGAAAAGATGGCCTACCCTCTATGAATGCCAGAATGGCCTGGACATGCTGTAGAGAAAGGGATACAAAGGCACAGTGAGATTGACAGTGTCAATTTACCTTGTGAGAACTGTTCACTCACCTTGAGGGGTCCATGAGATTTCCTTTCACCATATTTGTGAGGAATAAATGTATGAGGGTGAGTCCCAGAATCCTTGAAGATCTCTGTGATCACTGGTCTCTGTGGGTCTGAAACCACACTGGAGATGCAGCCACTGAACTGGAATATCTAAACACTATGGAGGGTAATTGGACCCCTTGATTGCAGGGTCAAGTTGTAGCACATAGTCACTTAAGGCAAGATGTGACTGGCTTTTTGTAAGCATTAGAGTCAAACAGGAGCAATCAGAATAGTCTGACTCACAGAGACCTGTGGAATTGATTGGCTGATCAAGATGGTCCTAGAATTGAAATAGATAGGAAGCCTACTAAATTCTTATGTGACTTTTTATCTAAGCCAAGTGAATAAATGTCTAACTTGAATCACTAGAGCAGAGAGTCAGAGTCCCTGTCCCAAATCAATTCCCAAACTTGAGCCAGTTTACAGAATCAGAAACCCCTGAATGCAAGGAAAGCTTTGGGACCCCTTAAGGAAGGAAGCTAAACACTGACAAAAATGTACGTTATTAATCTTCCTCCCATCCTGCCCCAAAGGTGGCACTTATCACTGTGAGCATCCACTGGGGAAAGAAACTAATCAGAACTTTTGGGGAATTCTGGACACAGGCTCTGAACTGACACTAATTCCAGGAGAGAGAAAATGTTACTGTGAACCAGCAGGCAGCGTAGGGATTTATGGAGTTCAGGAGACCAAGAGTTTTAGCTCAAGTCTATGTCACAGTCAGCATGATACACCTCTCTCCTTAGTCTGAGTTCTACAGAGAACCACAACTAACAGAATAAATATATTAATATTTAATAAGAAATGCCTATGTAATATATATTTAACTGTATCTATCTATGTATCTATCTATCCATCTATCTGTCTATCATCTATATATCAGTGTAAATTTATTATAAAAATATGGTTTACGTGGCTATGGAGGCTGAGAAGTTCTAAGAATTGTAGTCAACAAGCTGGAGACCCAGTTACCATCTGAGTCAGATGGTTTAGGAACCTTCAGAAGCAGAACAGCCAATGATAAAAGTTCTAGTCTGAGACTAATTCTGAATTTAAAGGCAGGAGAAGACTGGCACCTCAGGTCAAAGATAGCCAGAAAGAACAAATTTCCCTTATTCTGCTATTTGACATTACTGTTCTATTCTGGCCTTCAGTGAGTTGGATGACGCCCCCTGCGTTGGACAGCAGTATCTAATTTATTCATTCTAAAGATTCTAAGTAGTCATCTCATCCAGAAGCACCCTCAAAAACACACCTATTATTGTGTCTAACTACATACCTTAGTACCTCTTTGCCCAGCCAAGTTGATTGGTTTATTACCATTACAGTCCCCAAACCCAACCTCTGGTTATTTCCCCAGTTCCAGAACACATAGTTGAAACAATCATATTCAGCAACTGACATTGGTTCCCTGATCAGCGGAATGAAATCTATATGGGAAATGCCACATGGAAGTCACTAGAACAGCATTTGCTGTTTTACTGAAGGGATGGAAGCAATTAGTGCCAATTTCAAGGATTTGCAAAATTCCACAGTGATAATTCCCAGCACATCCTCTTTTATCTTCCCTGTTTGGTCTGTGTCAAAGACAGCTGTGTCATGCGTATGACAGTGGACTATCATAATACTTGATACATGGTGACTCCAATTGCGGCTATTATCCACGTATGGTTTTATTGCTTAAACAAATCAGCACATCCCCTGGTACCTGGCATGCAGCTATCAATTTGGGAAATGCACTTCCCCCCTCTATACATGATAGTAAACACCACCAGAATCAGTCAGCTTTTATCTGGCAAAGCCAGCAATATATGCTTACTTGCTAGCTATCCTAGCTCATGGTATCTACCTCTGCTATATCTCGAGCCGGGACCTTGACCACATTTCCTTTCTGCAAGACATCATATTGGTGATATTGTGCTGACTTAATCTAGCAAGTGAGAAATAGCAACTGCTGTAGAGTTGTTGGTGAGACATTTGCATGTCAGAGAGTGGGAAATCTATCTGTTAAAACTTTAGTGGATTTCTACCTCAGCAAAATTTCAAGCAGGCACCTAGAGTGGGTTATTAACTTAGGGGAAAGTAGGGACAACATTTTTGAGGGCCATTAGAAAACAATGAAACACAGAGAGGTATATCCAAGGAGTTGTCCATGCAACATAAAGGGCAGAAGGACTGGAACACTTAACTGAATTATATCATGTTCAGGGGCCATAGTGTTAGATAACTTATTGGCTTCTGAAGGAGGGGTCTGTGCCCTTCTTAGCATGCCTGCTGTATGTGGTTAAATAACACTCACAGAGTTTTACAGAATGCCAGATATATGCACTAAAGGGTTTATGATATTACTTTATTGATTAAAGAGATTGAAGAAATAAAAATCTTTCCCTCTTCTCATCTACCTTTCTGACTTCTCCACTACATGGGCAGACTGGCTTTGTTGTAAATAGGCTTTGCAAAGATAGTTCTCCATGGTAGTTGTTCTGTTAGCTCAAAAGCCTGCAGATGACATCTCAAATTTTTAGTGTATTTGCTTGTTTTAAGTATCTCCCAAGTGAGTGGATTTTAGCCATTTGGATAGAGCCTGCCTTCTTTGCATACCCCATGAGACTGCACATAACATCTGCCCATCATAGATTATATGACAAATTCTAAGGCTATGGAGCAATCTATGCTGTTGCTGTCTTGGGGGGTTTTTTGTTTGTTTGTTTTCAGTTTTTTTGTTTTTTTCTTTATTTGTTTGTTTCAGAGTTCTACAAGGAGACTACATATTCCTGCTTAAATGATGTTATTTTAGACACAAAACAACCCTCACAAGTACCCTTGTCCCTGGCAGTTCCTGTGTTCTCTTCCATTAAAGAATAGTGAAGTACTTCTCCGATACTGATGAAAAACTGCCAAATGGTCATCCTGATGAGAAGCTTGTTGTGTACAACTGCCAAATTTTGGTCATGGCTCTGTCCTTAATAACCCACAAATCCCTGGACTTACTACATATTCATAGGGGTGGGATCCCAGGCTTGATTCTTAACTGAATGGTGAACTACCAAACTTCTTTTTAAAAAACGATGGCTGCAGCATTTCATATTCCTCAGCAACAAATGAGGGCTGAGGTGTTTTTTAAACCATAGCCAACACCTTTAATTTTCTTTCTCTCTCTCCTTCTTTTCCTTTGTTGTTTTGTTGCTGCTGCTGCCGCTGATGCTGCTGTTGATAATAGCTATCTTAGTGGTATGTAGCATTGTCTCTGGGTTTAATGTCCATTTCTCTTATGATTCATGATGCTGAGTGTGTTTTATAAGTTGTGACCATTTATATAACTTCCAGAAAAAAAGTCAGTTCAAGCCATTTATCCATGAAAATATTTTATAACAGATTTAGATTTACAGAAATTTGAAAAGAAAGTGTTGCCAGAAG
The DNA here is from genome assembly GCF_009834535.1 of Camelus ferus. Classification (NCBI taxonomy): domain Eukaryota; kingdom Metazoa; phylum Chordata; class Mammalia; order Artiodactyla; family Camelidae; genus Camelus; species Camelus ferus. The sequence goes on from NC_045731.1 coordinate 28,781,859, forward strand.
GTCAGCCCCATCCCTAATGAGCCAAATACCTGAGAGGCCAGGTCGTGGAGCTTAGTAGGAAAGAGGTAGATTTATTGCTTTGCCAGGCAAAGAGGACTTACAGGAGGCTAGTGCCTTGAAAACTGTGAATGTGTCTTAGGGTTAGGGCTTAGTGAATATGAAGTGAACAAATTAGGGGAAAGAGGGGATATTAATTAACAAGAGTCTCTGGTAAAGCTTCCTCCAATGTGTTGGCATGTGCATCTGTTGTGATGGGGCTGACTGGTGGTCTGGAGGCTTATCAGCCCATGATCTTCTCTGTCTGATCAGACTCAACAGGCAGGAGGAGGAATTTCAGTGAGTCTGGTCATTTTCCTGAGATTATCATCCCCATTCCTGGAGGAATGACTCAAAAATCCAAATATGATTGTAAATTTCAATTACCAGAATAAGGTAAAACAAGCAGGGAAATCAATAGCTCTAACTCTAACAATGGGCCTGGGTCTGGGAGCAGTGACCAGTCAGAGTTGCAGACCTCTATAAGACTGAGAATTAGTTAGCCTAAGAAAGGCTATTTTATTATTTATCCTTTACAAATATAGAGAGTACTATATTGAAAGTACAGACAACATTTCACCTCACACAAATTCACCTATTTTTTTTAAACTTGCATTAATGCAGTTCATTTGTTAAATTGATGAACCAAATGTGATACATTACTATTAACTAGCATTCATAGTTTTTAGTATGCTTCACTTCTTGTTTTGTAGTGTTGTACGGATTTTGTAAATACACAATGCTATGATTCACTGTTATGATATCACACACACAAAAAAACTTTTCTGCCCTAAAATATTGCCTGTACTCCCAGCATTTTAATCCCCCATTTTTATCATCAGAGGATGACCACTAATATTTTAATTCTTTCTATAGTTTTGCCTTTTTCAGAGCATCAAATAGCTGAAACAGTACACTATGTAGCCTTTTAATGCTGGCTTCTTTCACTGAGTTATGTGCATTGATGCATTCTCCAAGTCTTCTCATGGCTTACTAAACATACCACAATATATTTAATTCATGCAGGTATTGAAGAAATCTTGGTCATTTGTAGTTTGTGGCAATTGTAAATGGAGCTGCTGCAAATGTTAGTGTGTAGGCTTTTGTATGAAAATAATTTTCAACTCATTGTTGTAAATGCATAAAAACACAATTGCCAGATAATACTGTTAGTGGATAGAGGTTCCCAAATTAGGACGCCAACCAAAGTGTGGATTCTTGCTGCCTACTGTGAAAGAATTCACCACAGATTCAAAGAGACAAAGTGAATGGTTGCTTTATTGCTCAGAAAGGAAAAGGAAAGAAAGGTTATTGAGTAGTTGAGGGGTGGGCCCTCAGGCCAGAAGCCATCAGCCAAGATGGCCAGTCAAGTCATCTCCAGGTGCAGCTCAAGTCACTTGGGGTTTTATGGGAGCCTTCAGCCATCATGTCTTCCTTCTGAGTATAATGGAGAAAATCGTCTTGTCTTCTGTCCTTGTGTGGGCTTTTCCAGTTGTTGTCATGGCAACTGTCAATGCTGCATATGTCAGTTAGCATGGTAATACATTATAATAAGCATAAAATGATGGTCAAGGTCCACTAGAAGTCAAATCCTCTACTATCTTGGGATCCACTTGTTCTAAACAAATATTTCTTCTCTTTGCAGCTGCCTTTTGAGAGTTAGATAAGTATAATTGGCTTCTATTTGAGGGAGCAGCAGGGATATGATCCTGGCGGCAACGACCTTGGTAACAATAAGGACAGTTGCTTTTAATCAGAATTCCTGCAATGTACCCTACACCCCAACCTTTGCAAAAAGCCTCTGAAGTTTCTTCTCAGCCATAAGTAACAGGACGGGTTTGGGGTAAGGTTGGGGATTTACTTCCTGCAGAAAAACTTAGAAACATTGTTATACATAATTCTTTCAGAGGAACTGGGTCCCTGCCCTAGGGCTGCACTTCTATTTCATAACTATTTCTTTTTATTTCTTTCTACATTCCCTCCCTCCCCAGATTAGCAACGGTTTGAATCTGCCCTTGAAACACAGGGAAGTTCAAGGAGGCTGAATGAAGCCTATTTCCTACAAAAAAGAAATGGGGGGAGCACCAGATTTGTGGGGAAGGAGGATCCCACAGGATCCAGCTCAATATCAATACAAAAATGTTATGTTTAGATTTATTTTAAAAAATAATGCTCAAACCATTTTTCAAAGTTGACTGTAACATTTATCATTCCTATGACTGGTTGCTCATGTTCCATGTCTTCATGAGCATTTGTTGATGTCAGAGTTTTGGAATTTAAATATTCTAAGATTTTTGTAGTGGTATCTTATTCTCACTTTAATTTCCAGTTCTGAAATGACACAATCTTTTCACATTCTTATTTTCCATTTTTGTATCTTCATTGTGGTAATATTTGATCAGATATTTGCCCATAGTTTAATTGGATGATGTCAACTGAAAACAAAATTTACAACATAAAAGTTGAGGATTACTTTTTATTTAATGGACTGTCTGAAGACTTCAAGCCCTAGAGGCAGCTTCTCTGATAGCTCTCAGGGGCTGCTCCAGAGTGTGTGTGTGTGTGTATGTGTGTGTGTGTATTGTGGGTATGGGATATATCTTGTTCTGGGACACAGTGGGTTGGTTGGTCAGTAGGCTGTGACACATAGGTTGGTAAAAGAATTTACCAGAGATTAAGTGTAAGAAAAGAAAGCATTTCATTAGGGTAAACTGTCATAGGCAACAGCAGGTCTGTGTGCACACTGAGGGCTGGTTTTTGGGGTATTTTACCAGGTAGAGTCACAAGGTGACTGACCCACTTGTTCACAAGTCTCTGAGTGGTTGTAGGTTTAGGATCCCTGAAGTTCAGTGGGGTTTGACTTTCATAAGGTGAGCAGAAACAAGCTTGCCTGAGCTATTATGAGTTTAGGCATTACATAGGGGTATTAGCTTGTTAGGGGAAAGTCACCCAATAAAGATTTAACTTTGTTGAGGGATTACAGGCAGACATCTGAGAGCCCAGGAATGGGGGTAACTGTACTTTGAAGGAAGTCAGTGGCCCAATATAGCTGGAATACAGAGGACTTGAGCAAGAAAAACAAAGAAGTTTGAATGTCAAAAGACTGCTGTTAATGAAATAAAACTGGACACCTCAAGTAAACAAATGTAGCATTTTCCTTTGTATGGGAAGTTGCAAGAGTCTCGGCTCATTGAAATCACTGCTTTAATATGCACCTTAGTTGTGTAGGGTCAGTCTTCTGTACTTTCCCTTCCTGAATCCCCTCAGAGTGTGCCATTGGAAATGCATGCAGTGGCTGAAGTTTTGACAGTGGGCATCCTGTTAGTCTACATCTTGCACTCCCTTAGTCTCACTGTAGTGGACAGCAATAGTGGATTGATGGCTGCAGCATTATTTGTTTTCTGATATGGCAGGCAGGCAACATTTTTCATTCTGTTTGCTTTCTAGTAGTTGACTTCTAAGAGTTCTTTTTATATTTTGACATAAATCTTTGAAAATATATTTGTTTTGTGAATATTTTCATCTGGTCTGTAACTTGTATTTATATTTTATTCACTTTTCTAACATTTTCTTAAGTGTTTTTCGTAGACTGCATAATTTTAATTATAGTAAAATCCAACTTGTCAATTTTTTTTTCCAATTTTACATTTGCTGCTGTACCTGAAAATTCATATCAAACCCAAGGTCACTGAGATTTTTGTTTCTTATCTTCTGGAAATTTTATAGATTTGCATTCAAGATTTATGACTCACTTCGAATTAATTAATACGTAAAGTGTGAGATCTGGTTCTAAATTCTATTAATGAATTTTTGCACAGGGATTTTAATGTGTTCTATTACCATATGTGAAAAACACTAACTTCTTCACTGAATTACCATTACATTTTTGTCAAAGATCAGTTGACTCTGTTTGTGTGGAAATGTTTTTGCACTCTTTATTCTGTCCTCTTTCTCTATTGGTCTAATATTTCACCAATTCTCTAAGTCATAGAGTTGAGTATTGGTATTACCCCAAAAAGTAAAGATCCTGGTTCTTGTCACAGCTGAAAGACAACTTTGCAGTCAGGAGAAGGTGCATTTTAAAAGTTTTATTTAAAAGGAAAGGAAATGTACACCCCCAAGAATGCAAGGTAGGCTGATCCAAGGGAGTAAAATGCAGACTTCCCCCTCCCCTTTCTTTTATACCTTCTCTTAGAGGTGGTCCTTTGATTAATTACCTGCCCTTGTCCCAGCTTAGTCATGTTTGGCCCCTTTTGCACATGTCCTTACCCATGGTGCACACAGAAAAAACCATGGGGTGAGGGGAACTTAAACCACAATGTTAATTATAATACAATGAAGATTGGTCAGATCTGATTAAGTCCTTTTGGCTACTCTGCAGTCAAGGCTCTTGGGTTTTAACTAGTTTTTCTTTTTTTTTTTTTTTTTCTTGCTGGTATTCATGCAGAAGTAAACTCCCTTTATGCTGGAGGCAGGTACAATGCCATTTTCTGGACCATCTTCCATTTCCTCCACTTATCTGCTGGATGTCCCCACTTATCTAACTACCTAATAGTGACAGTTTTATATCTTTGCCTTTCAATATTGTTTTTCCTACTCTGGGCCTTTTGTGTTTCTATAGAAATTTTACAAACTATATCCACTGTTTGTCTCCACAAAGTATCTTGCTTGTTAATTTTGATTGGGATTACTGCTGTTGATCAAGTAGGGTGGAGCTGTTATTTTAGCAGTATTGAATCTTCCTTTCCATAAATGTGGAATATCTCTCTAGTAATAAGTAAATCTATTGCTTTTACCCCCTTATTTTGACATAAAACAGATAACATAATATTTGCCAGCTTATCCTGTTTTTCTGGGTGTGTTTAAAAATTGCATAACATAAAACATTTTTAAGTATCCACCCAGTGCTGTTAAATATATTCACATTGGAAATCCAGAACTTTCTCTTGTGAATCTGAAACTCTATACCCATAAATCAACAGTCCACAAAACCCTCAGCCTCAGCCCCTGGTATATACCATTCTACCTTGTGTCTCTACTAATTAACTTCTTTAGATACCTCATATATGTGGAGCAATGTAATGTTTGTCTTTTCGTGATTAACTTATTTTACATAGCCTCAAATTTTATTTATGTTGTAGCATGTGATAAGATTTCCTTCCTTTTTAAGACTGAGTAGTATTCCATTGCATGCATGTATGTACACCACATTTTGTTTAAAGGTTCACCCATTGGTGAATATTAGGGTTACTTTCACCTCTTGGCTATTATTAATAGTATTGCTGTAAGTATGAGTGTGGAAATATCTCTTTGATCTCTGGTTTCAAATCTTTTGTATATTTGCCTAAATGTGATTTTCCTGGATCATGCAGTAGTTTTATCATTAATCTTTGGAGGAACTCCATTTGTTTTACATTATGGTTGTATAGTTTACAATTTCACCAACTGTCTAAAAGGGTTTCAGCATCTCCATATCCATTGTAATATTTGTTATTTTCTTTTTCCATCTCCCTCCTCTTTCTCTTCCTCCTCCTCCTCTTTCTTTTTGATAGTAGCCATTCCAGTGATGATATTTCATTGTGATTTGGATTTGTGTTTCTCTTATGAATAATAGTATTTAGTACTTTTTTCACATAGCAATTGGCTCTTTGAACATCCTCCTTGAAGAAATGCATATTTAAATTATTTGCCCATTTTTAAATTGGCTTATTTAATTATGTTGTTGTTGTAGGCAAATTTTTTTTTAATATTTTACATATTAACAATTTGTTGAATATAGGATTTGTAAATATTTTCTCTCATTGTGTAGGTAGCCTTTTAACTTTGTTTATGCTCTTTGATGCACAAAAGTTTTAAGGTTTGATGAAGTCCATGTCTCTATTTTTGCTTGTGTTATCTGTGCTTTTGGTGTTGTAACTAAGGAGTCATTGCCAAGTCCAATTGTCATAAAGTTATTTTCCCCACATTTACTTTTTGATTCTTTAGGTCTTATGTTTAGATCTTTACTTAATTTTGATTACTTTTTGTATACGTTGTGAGACAGGGGTCCAAATTAATGGTTATTCATATGGATTTCCAGTTTTCCCAACACCATTTGTTGATGAGACTGTCCTTTCCCCATTGCATGGCTGTGACAGTATTGTCAAAGATCATTTGACCATATATATAACAGTGTATTTCTGGGCTTTCTATTCTATTCTGATTTGTCTGTCTTTTTATTATAGCATACTGTTTTGATAGTTATAGATTTTTAATTTTCTTTGAAAGCAAGAAGCCTGCTTCTTCAAACTTTGTTTTTCTTCTTCATAATTGTTTTGGCTATTCAGACTCCCTTGAGATTTCATATGAATTTTAGAATAATATTTTCTATTTCTGCAAATTATGCCACTGGGATTTTAATAGGTATTGAATTGAATATGTAAATCACTTTGAGTAGAATGGACATCCTAACAATGTTGTCTTTCTAGCTATAAACATAGATGCCTTTCTACTTATTTATTTGCCTTTTGAATTTCATTAATCTTTTGTTAGTTTTCAGTGTGCAAGTCTTTCATTTTGTTGGTTAAGCTTATTTCTATATTTATTTTTTATTTTTATTTATTTTATTATTCTATTTCTATTTTTAGTCTGTAAATGATATTATAAATGGAATTACTTTCTTTGTTTCTTTTTGAATTGTTCTTTCTTAATGTATAAATGCAACACTATTTGCAGGTCAATTTTGCGTACTACAACATTGCTGAATTTGTCCATTCTAACAGCTGTGTGTGTATGTGTGTGTGTGTAATCATTAGGGTTTCTACTGGTAAGATTTCATTCATGAACAGAGATAATTTTACATCTTCCCTTCCATGTCATATGCCTTAATTTTTGTTGTCATTGTTTTAGTATCACCACAATGATTTTTAGTCTCACTTCTCAAAACTCTCAGATTTCATTGTGGTTCCTTAAGAACCATGGTAAGGAATGATGAGAAGACCAACTGGGAGGCATGACAGAAAGGAGACTGGGCTTCAATTGGGCAATTTATTTCATTAAAATTTTTTTTTAAATTTTGGGATTCCATGTAGAAATTTACTTTTAAAAGATAATTCTATTTTTAAGAGAAAAAATATGGTAATATCTCACTTGTGTATTATATGACTTCTTTCCATCAGCCTGGATAATCAAGCCTGAATTTTAGTTTCACTCAGTTGACTCTTTATTTCCAATCACCACATTGGATGCCATTTATTTATTAGTTTGTTTGTTTGTTTGTTTACTTATCTATTTATTTATTTTATATTTTTCTTGCCTCTCAGGTTCCACTAAGGCTTACAATACTCTGCTGTGTAAAGTGATAGGAGCAGGAATCCTTGCATTGTTCTTCAACTTAGGGAAAGACATTTTTAGTCTTTTATCACTGAATATGATATTCACTGTAGGCATTTATACACTGCTTATTATCTTGAAATAGATAACTGTATACTTAATTTTGTTGTTATTTAAAAAAATCTCATCTACAATTCTTTATGCATTAATGGATAATAATCATCTCGGTTTTGTCCTTCAGTCTCTTAGTTTGATACATTATATTGATGGAATTTATTTGTTTGTATGTTTATTGAATCATCTTTGCATCCTAGGAATAAATTAAAGTTGATAATGGTACATGATTTTCTTCATGTGTTGGTGAGTTTGATTTGCTAATTTTCTCCTTTTCCTTCTTTCTTTCTTTTTTTCAAGGATTTTGTGTCAGTATTCATGAGGGACATTCATCTGTTGTGTGTGTGTGTGTTTAGCATTAATGTGAGGGTAATGCTGGAGTCAGAGAATGACCTGGAAATGCTATCTTCTTCTCTGTATTTTGCAAGAGTTTGAGAAGAATTGACATTAATTCTTTTAATATTGAAAGGATTCATCTGTGAAATAACCTGGGCCTAGGTTTTCTTTTTGACAAGTTTGATTACTGATTCAATCCTCTTGCTCATATTGTTCTGCTCTCATTTCCTATTTCTTCATGATTTAATATTTATAGACTGTGTTTCTAGAAATATGGCTATTTTTCTACATTATTTATTAGTGTACAGCTCTTCATAGTATTCTCTTATATCTTCTTCTTCCTTTTCCCCTCCTCTACCCCTAACACTGATTAAATGCATCCTCAATTCTTTATGATTTCATTATTTGGACCTTCTCTCTTCTTCTCTTACTTAATGTAGGTGTCTGCCGATTTTGTCAATCATTTCAAAAAATAAACTAATAATTTCCTTGATTTTTTTCTCATTTGTTTTTCTATCTCTATTTGGTTGCTTCTATTCTAATCTATTTATTTCCTACCTTTTGGTTTCCTCTTCCAGTTTCTTGAGGGGTAAAATTAGACTTTTGACTTGATAGATTTCTTCTTGTTTAGTGTACACATTTACAGCAATAAATTTCTTTCTAAGCACCACTTTTCTGTATCTCATACATTTTGGTATTTAGGTTGCTTTCCTTTGTCTCAAGGAATTTTCTAATATTCCCTGTGGCTTCTCTTTGACCCATTTTTTTTTAAAGACTGTGTTATTTAATTCGTGAATTTTCCTTCTGCTACTGATTTCTAGTTTCATTGCATTGTGATTCAAGAGGTACTTTGTATGAATTCTAGAATCTTGAATTTGTTAAGAACTGTTTTGTGATGTGGACTACCCTGAATAATGTCCCCTGTACTCTTGAAGAATACATGCTCAGCTACTGTAGGGTAGATTGTTTCATTAGGTCCCGTTGGTATATATTGCTGTTCATTTCCTCTATTCTCTTATTGCTCTTCCGTCCAGTCATATCCACTATTGAAATGGGGTTTTGAAACCTCCTAATATTATCATGAGGCTGTCTACTTTTTCTTTCCATTCTGTCAATGTTTACTTTGTATAATTGGGAGCTCTCAAGATAGGTGCATATATAATTATTTTTATTTATTTTAATTGAAAAATGAAGTAGAGCTGATTCACAACAGTGTATCAGTTTCAGGTGTACAGCACAGTGATTTCCCTTTGCTTTTATTTGTTTTGCAAACTACATTCTATTTTAGGTTATTACAAGTTATTGGGTATAATTCCCAGGACTGTAGAGTAAATCTTTGTTGCCTATCTATTTTATGCATAGGAGTTTGTATCTGTGAATCCTATACTCCTGATTGTCCCCTTCCCCTCCCTTTCCCATTTGATAACCGTAAATTTTCTATGTGATCCTTTTTCTGTTTTGTATATACATCTATTTATATTACTTTTTAGATTCAACATACAAGTGATATCATACAGTGTTTGTCTTCTCTGAGTTACATTATAAGCATAATATGCTCTAGGCCCATTTGTCTTGCTGCAAATGATAATATTTTCTTCCTTTTTGACTGAGTAATATTTCACTACATATACATATATATGCAGTAAAATCTATCTATATATCTATCATCTATCTATCATCTATCAATCTATCTATCATCTATCAATCTATCTGTCCATCTTCTATCTAGACGAATATTTAGATATATATTTATATATGTCACATCTTCTTAAGTCTATCATCTGTTGCCAAGCACTTGAGTTTCTTCCCTGTGTTGCTTATTGTAAATACTGCTGCTGTAATCATTGGTGTACATGTACCTTTTCCAATTAAGAGTTTTTAATTTTTCCAGATATGTACCAGCAGTGAATATGCTGGATGACAAGGTAACTCTCTTTTTATATTTTAGGGAAGCTCCATACTCTTTCTCACAGTGTTTACACCAATTTACATTTACACCAACAATGTAGATGGGTTCCTTTTTTTCACATCCCCCTACAGCATTTATTACCTGTAGATATTTTATGACCATCATCCCAACCATTATGAGGTGAAACCTCATCGTGGTTTGTATTTGAATTTCTCTAATAATTTACAGTTTGACCGTCTTTTCATGTGTCTGTTACACATTTGTATGATTTCTTTGGAAAAATGCCAACTTAGGTCCTCTGTGCATTTTTAAAAAATTATTCTTATTTATTTATTTTTAATATTAAATTGTATGAGCTGTTTGGATATGTTAGATATTAACCCATCATTGATGACATTGTTGCCAAATCTTTTCTCCCAATTCTTAGGTTGTCTTTGCTGTTTTACTAATGGTTTCCTTTGCTGTGGGGTGTGTATATATTTATAATTGTATCTTCTTGGTGAATTGAGTATTTTATTAGTATTATGTAATATGTTTTTCTGTGTCTTGTGATCATTTTTGGTCTATTATTTACATATTAATGTCTATTTCATCTGATATAAATATGGTAATTGTTGATCTTTTTTGGTTAATATTTGCATGGAATATATTTTTCCATCCTTTCAAATTCCATCAGTGTGGGTCACTTGATCTAATACATATTTTTACAGAAATCATGAAGACAGTATATTTTTAAAATATACTCATGCAAGCTGTCTGTTGATTTCAGAATTCAATCGATCCTCTAAATTATTTTTTGAAGGTTAAATTATTGCATTTTCAATTTAGAATGCAAGAAAATACTGCATTTATTTTCCCTTTTACTACTAATACTATTCTTATTTTACCAACTTTAATCTATTGATAAGTAATGTCTGTTACATTGTAAGATATTAGCTAATGCAGAAAAATAAAAAGAAATCTGCTTTGATTATGGACAACACTTTGCCTTATCTTATTTACAGATTTAAAGCAATTTTGTTATAATATTCTTCTTCTACTTGTGAATATATATTTTTTCACTGAAAATGGAGGTTTGCTAGTTTTTAGATAAAGAGAAGAATTTTTTTAATTATTTACATTTAAAATCTCTCCATAAGTGTGAGAATTGTTCTATAATTAGACTACTGTTATGGAACAAATATATTTAAAATAAAACGCATTTATTGTTATTAGTTGATCAGAATATTTAGATCAATCTTTTGGAAGTCTGAATAACACTTTTACTGAGTTTACAATTTTGTATGTCACTACATTAAGTGCTGAAATGGTTATTTTCGTTTTTCTCTAACAGTACACATTGAAGTGTTAAAAGAGATATTTCATTCCACTGCAAAAATTTTTTCCTATATTTATTGATAAAAGACAAATGTTTTAAAGAGTTCAAATTTTGCCTTCTTTTAAAAACTTTGCTGTTTCAACATTAAGCATCATGTAATTTACTATTTTCAAGTGTTTCAGTCACTGCCTTTTTGGTAAATTTACCAGGTTGTGTAACCAGCACCAAGTAAAAGCTTCCTCAACACATATGATTCCTCATGTTGATTTATTTTAAATCTCTATTTAACTAATATATAAAATTATTAAATGTTTTGAAATTTTGAGCCATTTTTCAGTCTAAAAGCCAAAGTTATACTTTCAAGTACAGAGATTTTTCTTGCAGAAATGAAGACTAACTGAATTGACTGTGTGTATTTTGAAATACAACTTTATGATAAATTCACATTTTATAATATCAGCTCATTGAAAGGGTATGTGTGTTGATCCTAAATTGATCTAGAGTGATTTTCAAATTCTTTATATACTTATGGCCTTCTCATTGCTTGTTCTATCCATTCTAAAATTGATATATTGAAGTCTCATTCTGTTATTTCATGTCTGTCTCCCTTCAACTTTGTCATGGTTTAAATACACACAAACACATTACATACATATATGTATATTTATTTCACAGATCTGGATTTTGCTGCATACATATTTTTAACTTTTATTTATCTTTGTAGTTTTAATTATTTTATCACTATATAATGACCATCTTTGACTTTATTTTTAACAGTTTCTGATTTAAAGTTTATTTCACCAGCTAGTTTAGGCTATTTCTGCCCACATTTGGTTACAATTTACTTGCAGTATCTTTTTTGTCATTTTACTTCAACCTATCTATGTCCTTAAATGTGCAGTCTCTTGAAGACAGCTTATAGTTGGAAGCTGTTATTCATTAACTTAGCTGGTCTACATGTTTTGGGTTTATGTATTGGAGGTTTAGTCTGTGTATTATTGGGTGTTTAATGTATTTACATATAAAGTAATTTTCAACATGTAATAACTTACTAATACCACATTTTTACATGTTTTCTGTGTTACACCTTTTTTGTCCCCCACTCCTCCTCTTACTCCATCCTTTGTGATTCATTGAATAATTTCTAATGATGTATTTAGTTTTTTGTTTCAGTTATTTCATTTTATTACATGAGGTAAGATAGACATAATCCATTATATTAGTTTTAAATGTATAATATAATGATTTGTCATTTGTATATATTGCAAAATGTTCACAATAAATTCAGTTAACATTCATTATCATATATAGTTGCAAACTTCTTTATCTTATAGTGAGAACTTTTAAGATTACTCTTTAAGAAGCTGTCATACATGGAACTGTATTACTGGTTTTAGATTCCACATAGTTTGATTTTTGTAAGTTTTGTAGAACTTGGGAACTGTTCTTTGTGGTTCTTCTTCTTTTTGGAAGTCATCTTACCTCACTATCTTTATTTAACTATTCTCAACTTAATTGCAGTTTCATACAAAAATCTCTGCTCCTTTCCACTTAGACCCTACTTTTCCACTCTATGTTACTGATGTAACAAGTTATTTCTTTATATAATGTTTGCCCATTAACATCAATTTGTCTTTTAAAAAAAATTTTCTCTATTTAAATTATCTGCACCAAAAACAATTTTCATGGTTTTCCTGTTCATTCATTTTTCACTTTTAATGGAGTGTCTTGTTGCCTCCAGTGATTTCACTTTAACTTTAAGCTGTCACTTTAGCTTTTCTTGTAAGACAGGTCTAGTGCTGATAAATTCCCTTCACTTTTGGTTAGGTGGGAATTTCATAATTTCCCTTTATATTTGAATAATGGTTTACTATTCTTGATTAGCAGTTTTTAATTGTTTTTTGTTTGAATTTTGAATATATTTTGGATATATTATCTCATTTCCTCTCACCTGCACAAGTTCCCCTGGGAATCTACTTCTTACCTTAAGGATGTTCCCTTGTATGTGATGAATTAATTGTCTGTGCTGCTTTAAGGATACTTTTTTGTATTTGATTTTAGATAAATTTATTACAAAATGCCTGATTGTGGTTCTCTGCATTTGGAGTACTTTGATCTTCTTAAATCTGTATGCCCATTTGTTTTTCTCAGATTTGTGAAGTATTGGCCACTTTTTCTTCAGAAAGGTGTCTGACCCTTTCTCTCTTGTACTTTGTGATTTCTACAATGTGTATATTGCACCATTTTATAGTTTCCCTTAAGCCACATGTTTTTTGTTTGTTTATTCTGTTTATTTGTTTTACTTATCTGTACTGATGGCTTTAAATGAACGTTTTTCAAATTAGCTGATTCTTCATTTTGACTCATCAATTCTGCTGACATTTCTAGTGAAATTTTTATTTCAGTTATATTATTTTATTTCCAGTTTAACTCTTTACAAAAATAGTTTCTATTGTTTTGTTGATATTCTCATTATTTTCAGGCATTGTTTTCCTGGTTCTTCTAGTTTTTTATCTCTCTTCTGTTTTTACCTAATTTAATGGCTTTATGACCCTTATTTAAAATTCATTGTTAGCAGCTCAAATATTTGTGTTTCTTTATGTACATTGCCAGGAGTTGTATTTTGTTCCTTTGATAGGGTTATGAGTTCTTATTTTTGAAATTTTTTTCTAGCTTGTAAGTCTTTAAGAAACAAAAACCTTTCCCAGTGTGTGCATTCCTAGGAAAAATCCAAGGCAAAAAGAATTAGAAGTCTATTATCATTTACCAAAGAAACAATAATTATATGACAATATCAAGTGTACTTTGATGTATTTTGAAAACTGGGATATAGTTATTTGGTAGTAATCAGAAGGTGCAATGAGTTTAAATGTTCTAGTTTCTACCTAAGCTACACAGGGACAAATTGCTATTTAAGAATGAAACTGAGATTTGTTAACAAAATATAAAGCTTAAGTAGTTTGCTGGTTTCTAAACACCCTTCTTTAGGTATAATTGCAAATATTATATTTAATGTGTTAATATTTTGCTTTTTCATTAGTGATTCATTTAATTTTAAAAAGGTAGTTTTTAACAGGATAATTGACTGTTATAAGAGAATATGAGTGAGAAAATGAGATGGTTAAGTTATCAAACAATCTAATAATCACTGGAAGTTAATAATAAAATATCTGATGAGAAAGCATATAAGCAATATGATAAAATAAGATATTCTAACCTTCAACCTCCACCACCCAAAATACTAATTTTGACATCTGCCTATGGACAAGAATATCACCAAGAGAGAATGGTAAGGCAGCTGAGAAATTCCAGTCTCTCATGGAGGAAAAAAATATCTGAGAATAGACACATTGGTAAGGGTAAGAACAGTTTAACTTTATTTACATCATCCCTTCTCCAAGGTGGCATAGCTCAGTGCCAAGAGAGACTGCCTTAAACCACAATTTCTCCCACTGAGAAAAATTAGAGTGAAGTCAGAATTCCTTAGCCTTATACGATGCATCCAAAGAAACCCACTTCTCTTTTGCTCCACCCAGAACATCGAGGGGATTTGCACAAATGAATTGTCCTGGGATAATTAAAAGCAGGGAAAAGAGGGTGGAGTGCTTATGGATGCCATTGCTTGACTGCCAATAGCTGGCTGCAGATCCTATTAGCTTGCTTGTCGACTCCACCGGAAGCCCACTTACAACAATTGGAGGTGACTCCCTGAGGACACCCTGCACTACTAGATGACACATACCACATAAAATCCTTGAATTTCATTGTGTCTGATGCCCTGTACTACTCCACAGTGGCATAATCACAACTCACATATCACACATGATTCTCTGAAGATGGAATGTGGGTTCCTCCAAGATAACAGTAGGATACCAGCAACCAGCTCAACTCTCATGGAATGGGAAAAAGCACAGAACTTTGAACACTTTAGAAAACTCCCCTAGGGAGAACAGGAAATCTCTCAGTTTATTTCTTAGTTTGACAGAATTGAGACAAGTAGAGACTCCTAAGGCTGTCTCTGACATCTTGCAGATGGTGAATTAAGAAGTCCCATACTCCACTTCTCTACCAGATATCAGCAATTAGACAGCTATCTATGAGAAAAAAATGGCTCTGAAAGACTCAGTGGTTGAACTGGAGAAATTCTGATAACACAGAATAATGCAAAACCTAGGAATAACCATTCAAAAAGGAAGGAAAAAACAGCCTCAATTGGTCACATCATCCCATCCTACAGGACAGCACTGCTCAGTGTCAAGTGGGCACTCTCCAGGTAAAAGGAAGTCTTCTAACTAGAAATTAAGGAACAGAGTATATGGCCAGATGACCCTGGCTTTCAGTGAATCACCTGGAGGATACACCCAGGGCTGAGATTTATAGAGACAGCTAAGAACAAGGAAAGAGAAGGTACCACTATTAGCCATTCAGTTCCAGGAACCATGGTTTGCACTGGCCTGTTCTGCAGATGACCCCAGCAGCTGTCACTAGTGAAGAAACCAATGGTCAGAACAGATGTCATGTCATCCCAGCAGATTCCATTGGATTTCACCCTACAGAAATCTGTGTTCACGTACACCAGACACTCCATGTTTCTGCTTGAAACCATGATCCACAGTGGGAGAAAACCCAAGCCTCTGAGTCTTCATGAGTACAGGATTCCAACCTAGAAAATTCTGGATGACTCCCTCTACCATGCATGAAATTGAGGTTAATTTCTCTGCCTTTGTACATACATACCATCAGCCTGACTCTCATTACTGGCCTCTACTTTCTGTAGGGTGCCTAAATAGAGAAAATGCAGCCATGGAAGTACATGTTGGTAGCCAAGTCCCCCAAAGTTGCCTGCGGGCTGAGATTTCAAAATACCTCTACTCACTCACTTGCAGAACCAGGGTAACTTGCAGTGAGCCCTCCCTGCTATATATTCACATGCCCCAGTCCCAAATCTTGCCAATGGTCTCCTCTGCCATGCACACACCCCTGGGGAGATCCTGCCAACAAGAGCACACACTGGCAACCAGGATCTACAACAGATGTTTCTTTGCCCAGATTTGGCTTTGTTTCGTATCACTGATCTGCCCCATTGTGCTCACCTGCAACTAGTGCCAGTAGATGTACACTGCAAGCACTGATCCTCACTGTGTGACTGTTGAAAAACCCTGTAGTCATAGTAATGCATGCCAATAACCAGGGTCTTTCTAACTCCTTGTGGGTTTGGCCCAAGCTGTCTCTCCTTTCATTGGTCTGACCACTGGGCTTATCTGCAACTAGTCCTTCTGACTGCATCTACATGACTCCAAAATGATTCTTTTTATTGGCAACCAATTCCAGGCACAAACCCTCCTGGAAACACTGGAGCCACAAAGGACATGCTAACAACTGATGCCTGACAAGAGTCAGTGTGCCCACAATTGTCCAAGGTTCTTCTTCCTAGGCCTGGCCCAAAGACTTGTGAGATTGTCTGAAACTGGCCCCTGCCACTACATCAGCACCTGCACAGGGCTAACACAGTTATGTGTGCTCACCACCCACCCTGGCAATTACAATAGCCTGACTTTTTCCCTACTTGATAGACCATGAGTCTTCACTGAGAACAATATCCCTTGCAGTCTCAGAAACCAATCATGGTGTTTGCCAAGGGTTCCCATTGTCAACACTGTGGATCCCAGTAGTCACAGTCACTAAGACATCACATCTCACCACTACTGATGACATGTGCCACTACACTTGGTGTCACAGTGAATTCCAGTGTGGTTCCAATTTCAGGTGACTATCTCTCCTTATTGAAGTTAGTCCATACATTCTGGAAGAGGTTACTGCTTCTTCAAATGTGTAGGTGACTATGTAAGACTAGAAGGATCATGAAGAATGAGAGACATATGAGACCACCAAAGGAATGGAGGAAACTTCCAGTAACTGACCTCAAAGATGTGAGGATACAAAGTTTTCTGACAAATAAATCAAAAGTTATTTTCTCAAGACAGTTGCAGAGCTACAAGGGACAGATAAACAATTTAACAAAATTAGGAAAATGTTGCAAGAACAAAATAAAGAGTTCATTAAAGAGTTAAAACCAAAAGGAACCAAACTAAAAAATTGAAGCCAATGAATACAAAGGCTGAGCTTAAGACTTCAGTACAGAGCTTCAAGTTAGACTGGGCTAAGGAGAGGAAAGAATCATAAGCTTGAAGATACATCACTTGAATTATCCTGTCAGTTGAACAATGAATAAAAGAATGAAAAGAAATGAAGAAACCACATAAACTAATGGGCCATTAAGAGACACAATGCACCCACCAACATGATGGGATCTGAGAAGAAAGGTTGAAAGCAGAAGAAAATATATCTAGAGAAATAATGGCTAAGAACTTCCCACATGTATGAAGAAATTTGGAGATGGAAGTTCATGAAGCCAATGAGTAACCAACTCCACAATTTAAACCAAAATGATGTTTTCCAAATAAGTTCTATTAGAATAGAACTGTCTAAACTCAAGACAGGTGTTCTGTTAGAATCGAGCTCTCCAAATTCAAGAGAGAGATTTTTTCTCTTAAAAGCAGCAAGTGTAGAAATTTTCTTTCTGCAAGGAAACCTCCACACAGTGATCAACACATTTCTCACCAAGAAGCCTTGAAGTCAGGAGAATGTAAGCTGTTATATCAAAAGTGTCAAAAAGGGAAACAAAAAACAATCCAAAATATTCAGCAAAGTTTCCTTTCAGAAATAAAGACAAGAGAAAAACTCTCTATCCACCCAACACTCCTTCCAAATGCTGTGGGAATTGACAATTATTACACATGCATTACAAGAAATTCTGTGATGGATTCTTAAAGATGAAACAAAAAGAAGGTAACTAATAACAGACTAAATATGAAAATGTGCTTGTGCTGTTAAAGGTAGGTATACAGTCAAGTTAGGAATAGCGTAGTACTGTAATATGGTGGTGTATTTAGCATTTAAATATGGTATCAAGATTAAAGGGCAAAATTTGATTTAGTTATTATAATTACAGTAATTTAAGGAGTTATTATTACAATAATTTTATAATAGAAAAAGATGTCAATGAGATATCCAAAACATAAAAGGGAAACGAAAAAAAATATGGAGTATTTCCATGTAAAGTCAGTTTTTTATTATCAGATTAAAATAGACTCATATCTACAAAGGATTCACTTAATATCAAAGAAAGACAGCCCAAAAGAAATGACAGATACACACTAAAAAAAAAAAAAAAAAAAAAAGAGAGAAGGGAATTTAAGTATACCACCACAGAAAATCATCAATTCTAAAGGAATAAAGGAAGAGGGCATAAAAGGGAAAAAAGAAACAAAGACCTAAATCATAGCATAAAACAGAACAAGGTGGCCATAGTAAGTTCTGACTTGCCAATAATTACTTCAATTGTAAATTGATTAAATTCTCTAATTAAAACAAAGAAGTAGCTAGAGGGATTAAAACAAACAAAAATTAGCCTCAACTATATGCCACCTACACAAGTTCCACTTCAGTTTCCCTTGAACACACACACAATTAATGGGAAGAGACAGAAAGAGATATTCCAAGAGGGTGTCATTCAAAGATGGCAGGAGTATCTATACTTATATCAGACAAAATAAACCTTAAGGATAAAACTATAACAAGAGAAACAGAAAGTCATTATACAATGATAAAGGGGTTAGTTCATCAAGAGAATTAACAATTATAAATAGGTATACACACAGCATTGGATCACCTAAATATATTAATCAAATACTAAAGACATGAAGGGACCAACAGCAAACAATAAAATTACAGCAGAGGACTTCAGTAACCTGTCAACAATGGCTTTATCGTCCAGAAAGAAAAAACTATAAGGGAATATTGGACTTGAGTTATACCCTAGAACAATGAATCTGCAGACATTCATAAGTTGCTATGCAACAACATAGAATATGCCTTCTCAAACTCATGTACAATATTCCCCAGGATAGTTTACAGGTTAGGTAAGAAGACTCAGGAAATTTAACAACATTAAAATCATCCAAAGTATCTTTTCTTTTTTGACAACAATAATGTTAAACCAGAAGCAAGAACAAGAGGAAAATTGGAAAATTCACAAATATATGGAATTAAACCATAAATGCTTGAGCAATCTCTGTGTCAAATATGTAACCTAAGGGAAAATAAAACATTATTTTAAACACACACACACACACACACACACACACACACACACACAAAGAGAAAATCAAATAGGGACAAAACATGAAAAACATATAAGATGCAGAGATAAAAAATTTCATAGTGGGAATTTTCTAGTGAAAACACATACAATTAAAAGCAAAATCTCAAATACATTGCCTAAATTTATACCTCAGGGAAGTAGAAGAACAACAAATCAAATAGAAAGTTACCAGAAGGGAGGGGGTATCCAAGACTGAAAAATGAATTGAAATAAGGATTAGTAAAACAACAGAAAATAAAAAGTAAACCGGGAGACAGTTTTGCTAAAAGATAAACAAAATTGATGAACCTTTAATTATACTCAGGAAGAAAAAAGCGGAATCAAGTGAAACCAATTATGAATAAAAGATGAGACATTACAATTTATGCCACAAAAATCAAAGGATCACAAGAAACCACTATGAACTTTTATAAGAGATATAATTGGACAACCCAGAGGAAATGGCTATGATCTACCAAGTCTGAATCATGAAGAAATAGAAAATCTCCAATAAGTAAGGAGGTTGAATCAGTCATGAAAAGCCTCACAATAAATTAAAATACAGGACAGTACAATTTCACCAATAAATTTCACCAAACATTTTAATAATTAACACCAATTGTTTCCAAACCCTTCAAAAAAAAAAAAAAAGAATATGTGAAAACACTTCCAGATGCAATTTATGAGGTCAGCATTGCCCTGACACCAGGACCAGATAAGAATTCCTCAAAAGAAATAATCAGCACAATCAAGAAGCAACATTGGTATGAGATGGATTATATTTGCAGCCATATATCTGATAGATAATTAATATTCAAGCTGTGTTAGGAACCCAGCTTGAATAGAAAAAAATATACTAAATAGGAAAAAAAACTGATCCAAAAATGAGAAGATACCTTCAATAGATATTACGCCAATGAAAAGATGTAAATGGCCAAAAATACATTAAAGTGTGCTCAACATCCCTAATCATCTGAGACACATAAATCAAAACCACAGTGATAAACCCATCACACAAGTTACAGTTGTCCATTATCAAAGAGACATGAGAGAACAAATGCTTGAGAGACTGTGGAGATAAGAAACACTTGTGCACTCTGTGGGAAATATAAATTGGCATAGCCACTACGAAAAACAGCATGTAGATTCTACAAGAAGAAAAATGATTAGTAGAACCACCATATGACTTAGTAATCTGTCTTCCAATGGACAAAGAGAAAAAGACCCAAACATATACTGCCTACAGAAACACACCTGAGCTTTACAGAAAACGATTGGCTCAAAGTGGAGGTAGACATTTCATCCAAATGGAAGGCAAAAGAGAATACAGGTGGCTATACACATACAAATAGATTATAAGTCAAAAATTCCTCAAAAGTCAGAGATTATTATATAATAATAAAGACTACAGTAATTGCAAATATTTATTTTCTCACCACAGTAGGATAAAACTACAAATTAAAAACAAGAGGAAAGATTAAATTATCAAATTATAAGCATATGAAAATAAAACAATAGTCTCCTTACAACCAATGGGACAATGAAGAATTCAAAATGAAAATCAACATAATGAAGAAATAAAAAAGAAAGCAAAACACACTAAATCCTATGAGACCCTGCAGAATAAGTTGTTAGAGGGAATTTTATAATAGTAAATGTATATATTAAGAACTACAAAATTAATACTAAACTTTACACCCCAAGGATCTAGGAGAAAAATCAAAAGGAAGAAGAAAATTAATGGATGAAGGCATAGCAAATAACACAGGGACCAGGAAAACAATGGGGAAGATTAAAAAAAAACTAAACTCTGTTTTTTTTTTTTAAGATAAAATGGACAAAGGTTTATGGAGACTAAGAAAATAAAGACAAATAAAACTAGGAATGAAAGAAGAGATATTACAACTGACATTAGAGAGATACACTGACTTAAGAAATTACCATGAGCAATTATTAGCCAACAATTTGGATGACTTAGAACAAAACATAGATTCCTAGAAACATACATCTAAGGTATGAGGTGATACCTCATTTGTGGTTTATAATTTTCCCAATAATTTTTAGCTCTGAACATTTGGAATAGTTTCATGTGTTGTTTTGCCAACTGTATGTCTTCTTTGGAAAATCTTTTCAAATCGGTCTATTCAGATCCTCTGGCCCTTTGTTTACTTGGATTCTTTGGTCTTTTTTGTTGTTGAGTTTATGAATTTGCCATGTATTTTGGATATAAACCCCTTATTGTATAATATCATTTAAATGTGTTCTCCTATTGGGTTGTTTGTCTTTTCATCTTATTATTTCCTCTGCTGTGCAAGTCTTTTTTTTTTTTTTTTTTTTTTTTAGTGTGATGAAATCATCCTTTTCTTTTGTTTTTGTTTCCCTTGCCTGAAGGAGAAACATGTAGAAGGACATTGAGTCCAACATAAAGGAATGTACTGCTTACGTTTTCTTCTATGATTTTTTTGTTTTCAGGTTTTACACTGAAGTCTTTATTCCATTTTGAGTTACCTTTTGTATATGGTGTAACATAGTGATCTAGTTTCATTTCTTTGCATGTGTCCCCCTCTTTCCCCAACACTGTTTATTGAAGATACTATTTCTCCATTACACATCCTTTGACTCTTGGTCATATATTTGTTGTGAGTTTATTTTTGAGGCCTCAGTCTTATTCTAGGTCTATGAATCTGGGTTGTTTTTGCTTGTTTGTTTTTGCTTGTTTGTTTTTGCCAATATCACATTGTTTTGATTACTGTAGGTATTTAGCATAGTTTGAAATCAGAGTGTGAGACTTCCAGTTTTGTCCTGTATTCTCAGAATTGCTTTGGCTATTTGAGGATTTGTGTGTATGTGTTTGTGTGTGTGTGTGTTTCCTTATAAATTTTACTGTATTCTATTAATATAAAATATATTCTTGGGATTTTGGTAGGGATTGCATTGAATATGTAGATTGCATTAGTTTATAGTGTCCATATTAATTACTCTAATCCATGAGCACAGAGTATCTTTCCATTTATTTGTAGCTTCTTTAATTTCTTTCAATACATCTTAGAATTTTCAGTGTACAGGTCATTCACCTCCTTGTTTAAGTTTATTCCTATGTATTTTATTCTTTTATTCTAATTGTAAATGAGATTGTTTTCTTCATTTACATTTTTGCTGGCTTATTTTTAAAATATAAAAACGCAACATATTTTTGTATATTGATTTTGTGTCTGGCAACTTTACTGTGTTTGCTTATTTACAATAGATTTTTGTGGAACTTTGGAGGATTTTTATACACAGAATGTCATTTGCAAATAGTAATGATTTTACTTTGTTTTTCACTTGAATGCCTTTTATTTCTTTTTGTAACCTAATTGCTCTGGCTAGGATTGTTAATCTGTGTTGAATAGGAGTGGACAAATTGGCTACCCTTGTCTTTTTACATGATGCCAGAGATAGACTTCAATCTTTCACAATTGACTATGATGTTAGCTATGGGCTAGTCATCGATGGTTTTTATTGTGTTGATGTACATCCTTTCTATCTCTATTGGGCTTTGGTTTAATCATAAATTGGTGATGAATTCTATCAAATGAATTTTCTGCATCTATTGAAATGATTATATAATTTTCAATCTTTATTTTGTTAATATGGTGTGTAATATTACTTGATTTTGGGGTGTTGAAGCATCCATATATTCCTAAATAAATCTCACTGGATCACAATGTGTTATCCTTTTGATGTATTGTTGAATTGAGTTTGTGAACATTTTGGTGAGAGTTTTAGCATGTATTACATCAGAAATGTTCACCAGTGTGTGTGTGTGTGTGTGTGTGTGTGTGTGTTATCTTTGTCTGGTTTAGTATTCAAGTGATTTTGGCCACAAAAAATGATGAATTGTATTCAAATTTTTGGCATTGTTTAAGAAAAACACATATTAATTTTCCTTTAAATGTTTGGTGGAATTAACCTTAAAGCATCTTGTTCTAGATTTTTTGTTTTGAGGAGACTTTTCCTTATCATTTCAATCTCTAAATTATTAATTGACCTATAAAGATTTTCTATTTCTTCATAATTCAGTCTTGAAAGGCTGTCTCATTCTAAGAACTCATTTATTTCCTGAGGTCATCCAATCTGTTGGTGTATAACTCTTCAAGGTATTCTCCTATATTCTTTTATATTTCTGTGGTATCTGTTGTTATAACTCCTCTTTCATTTTTAAAAATTTATGAAAAATCTTTTGATTTTTTCTTATGAGTCTATCTAAAGAATTGTCAATTTTGTTTATTCTTTTGATGATTTATTATTATTTATTTATTATCTGAGATTTATTGCTCTTTTCCTGTGTCTTTTTTAGTCCCTATATTATTTATTTCTGCTCCAAGCCTTCTACTATCTTTGGACTTTAATTTTTCTTCTTTTTCTATTTTCTATGGGTGTAAGGTTAGATTGAGATATTCCTTGTTTCCTGAAGTAGGACTGTATTACTAAAACCTCCCCTCTGTGTACCACTTTTGCTGTATCCAATACATTTTTGCATGATGTGATTTCATTTCAATTTTTCTTCAGATAATTTTTCATTTCTCCTTTGATTTCTCTGTCTATCCATTTATTCAGTACTATGTTATTCAGTCTCAACATATTTGTGATTTTTCCAGTTTTCTTTTTGTGGTAACTCACAAGTTACCTTCCTCTGTGATCAAAAGAGATGCTTGACATGGTTTTAATTTTCTTAAATAATTAAGAAATATTTTGTGCCCCAACATAAGTCCCATCCTTTGGGAAACAAGCTCCATGGAAACTTGTGATGACTGTGTATTCTGTTGCATTTCAGTGAAAAGTTCTTTGCAAATCTATCAAATCCATTCTGCCTAATGTTTCACTAAAGGGTACTGTTTTTTCATTGACTTTCCATCTAGGTATTTTATCCATTGACAAAGGGG
Organism: Camelus ferus; assembly: GCF_009834535.1. Lineage (NCBI taxonomy): Eukaryota > Metazoa > Chordata > Mammalia > Artiodactyla > Camelidae > Camelus > Camelus ferus. The sequence goes on from NC_045731.1 coordinate 28,806,011, forward strand.
AGAGACAGGGCTCCTTAGAACTTTTGGGTTGATTTTAATTTTTTCTTTTCAGTCTGTTAAAATTTTTTCTATATAATTTGGTGTTGGTTTTATGTACATCAGATATGTATATTTGGAACTCTGTTTTTCTTCTTGATGAACTGTCTTTTTATAATGACTTACTCTTACATACATATAATATTGCTGTGTAAAATTTACTCTCATGTCAACTTTTCTGCCCTGAAATCTATTTTGTCTCTTATGAGTATGGCTACATCAGCTTTCTCTTAATTGTTATTTGCATAGAGTATCATCTTCCATCCCTTCATTTAGATTTGTTTTCCTTTAGAGCCAAAGTAATTATCTGGGAGGCAACATAGTGTTAGTCTTCCTTTGTAATTCATCCAGCCAATCTGTATCTTTTAATTCACAAGTTCAATTCATTTACATTTAAGGTACTTAGTGATAGAAGAGGATTTAGAATTGCCATTTTATTTTTCATTTTCTCTATATCCCCATTGTTTCTTTTTTGTGTGTGTGTTTCTGTCCATCTGTATAATTTTGCATCTTTTAAAATATTTTCTCATATTTATTGTTTCATGTCTCTCCTCTATGCTTAAGTTTTTGTGGTTACTCTGAGATTTGTATAAAACATCCCATGGAGGGTCTCAGAAGAGGATGGTGGAGAAGGAGGTGTGGAGCTCACCTCCCACAATAAACACATCAAAAATGCATCTGAATGTGGAACAGTTCTCATTAGAACCTGGCAGAACTCCCACGAAATGAAAGTTGCAGGAAATTTCTCCTCATAACTGGATTGAATGGGAAAAATTTATAAGGTTGTGATCTCCACTTCTACAAGGGATCTGAAAAAGGAGAGAAAGCCTGGAAAATAAGCAATTCAAGTCACAGACTGGGTGTTCCAGGCCTGAGGGCCCATATAGAGTATATTAACTTCCTTGGCTCCTGGGAGAACTGCTGGGACAGATTGAAGGGCTGCAGAAGCCTAGAGTCTGCTCAGGAAGTGTGTACAATCAGGGTGTAGAGAGCTGCATTGTAGCTGCTATCTCTCCATGCTCCCCAACCCAAGTAGGGTGAATATCCCAGCCCTGCTTATTCCACACAACAGCTTTGTGTAAGATCTGAACCTTCTGGGCCCTGGGTAAACTTAAAAGAAAGATGCATAAATGATCTGGGAGCCTAGGGTGTGTTCCAGGTGGGATGGCAGTAGTCGTTGTTGGCACTTACCCAGCCAGTGCCACAGGAGACACCTCAACCAGCATGCTACAGTTCAAATCCCATCCAAGTGAACACTTGTTTCTCACCCGCTCTATGTCACATCTTGGCTCTGGATCTGTTCCAGACCAGTTCTGGAATAAAATAGCCACAGAGATGGCCCAGATCTCTGGTGGCAATGTGACTGACCAATTCTAGCAGCTACAATGCCCAATCTGTATACCCAGTCTAGCAAATGCCCCAGCCTTGCCATTCTATGCCACAGGCTTGTACTAGATCTGAGATAATCACAACTCTGGAAATGAGTGGCCTCTGACTGTATCTGAGTTGAGCTGTAAATTGTTACCCTGACAGCACATCAGAGCCCTGGGAGCACATGAACCTCTATTGCTTCAGCATTCCCCTCCATTAGGATATGGCACACTCAAGGGGAACAGAGCCTGACCAAACCCTCAATCCTTCAACTCTAATAGCTAGAAGAAGACCCTGCCTATGGAAGGCTAATGACACAGAGGGATCATACAAAAAGTCCTGCACCACACCCTGCACTGGGTTTAGATGCTCCAACACCAACCACATACCCCTTTCAAGGTGATAATGTTAGTATAACTCGAAAGACCTGACTGATATCCATATCTAAATCAACACTCTCATCAAACATATTGTATACCCACATTTTACACAAGGAAAATCTCACATAAAAATATAATTTTATGACCATAGTAGATAAACCAACTAGTGAATTAAAAAATAAATAAATGAAAACAGACCTAGAGATACAGAAAGAAAAAAACAAACAAACAAACCAGTGGTTACAGTGGGGAGATGAGGAGGAGAGGGCAAGCCAGGGATAGGCATTAGGAGGTACAAACTATTCTTTTATAAAATCAATAAGCTCTAAATATATATTGTACAACATAGGGAACTTAGCCAATATTTAATGAGTTTAAATTGAATATAAACATTCAAAACTGTACACTTTGTTATATAACTGTAACAGCTATCTCTCTGTCTATCTGTCTATCTATCTATCATCTATCTTCTATCTATCATCTATCTATCTTCTATCTATCTATCATCTATCTATCATCTATCTCTCTCTCTCTCTCTCTCTCTCTATCTATCTCTATCATTATCTATCTATACATAGATATAGATACATACATACATAGATAGATATAGCACTTCAGCTATGTTTATATTTAAGAAAGACTAAAATGAATGACAGTTTCTCCTAAATTCATAGACATAGAGAAATTTAAGTAAATGAACATGCAGGGGAGAATACTCTCAAAAGTGTAATAGAAATCCCCTGAGAGAGTGACAATGAGTCATAAATCACCAGTCTATACTGTTTCCAGCAGAGCTCAGAACCCTGTATGAGGACAGGTGATGCAAGACTTAAGAAACAAAGAGACAAAGTAAAGAGCAAAGATGGGACCAGGAGACTCAAGATCTCTTGTATCCAGATTCCCAAAAGCCTGGTAGACATCATATTTATTAGGAGTATACAACTCAGAAATAAATGTGATCAAAGTGGTGGGGCTTTAGATATTCCAGGCAAAAAGCACTAAATTCTGCTTGCTGAATAACTGATTAATTTCAGGCCTACCACTTCCAGGAACAATCGCCCTCTTTAAGGTATGGAAAAGTTCTAAATCTATCCTGCTATTGCCTCTGGGACATCTCAAGATAGTGATTGTTTCCCCTGGGTCTAACTTCATGCTTTCATGCCAGAACAATGTTCTGTTAATTGATGATCTGGTTTTCCAGGACCATCCATTGTTTTACCCTAAGGAAATATTTGCCCTTTTCTGTGCCCTTATAGTCAATCTCAGGATTGCTCATAACAAATTTTCTTTAGCATAATATGTGCTATAGGTCATTTACTGCATAAAACATTAAAACAAAGCAATCTTGTGCAATTTAATCAACAAATGTGAATATAGTATTTTAAGCTCATGGAAATTTAGTTGTGGCTTGTTTTCCAGCTATTCATTCATTTTCCAGTGGCTTGTTTCCAGTAGCTTCTTTCACAGCATTTCCCCCTTTTAGTTTTTCTAAGTGAAGCATCACCAAGAATGTGGCATGATCATGCACTCTTCAGTTGAATCCTTGCTGGATGCATCAGAAGACTAAACATAATACAATCAAATACTCATTAATGCCAGAAAGCTTACTATACCTGGTCCCAATCCTTTTATCCTGTTTAATGGGTTAAGGATCTCTAGACCAACAGCAATGCCTTTAATTGTTTCCATTTCAGGAAGTGACTTCAAGGTGGTATGTTGCATTCCTAATACTTTAGCCTGCAGCCGATGAATGTCTACTGTTAAATTGTCATTGTGGCCCCATAAATGGTGAAATATCATGCACCAAGGAGTATCAGTATGATTATAGTGATAGGGTGTGACGCAAAATGTGGTGATATTCCAATCACATTTCAAATGTAACAGAAGTCTTAAGATTTGAATTTCTTCACCCAAACTTAAAACAACAATCTCCAGGTACAGCACTCAATTATTTCTTCATCAAAATACATTTGGCTGCCCCAGGCAGCACTAGCATTTTCATGCCACTTTTGTTCAAAATGCGTAGTCTGGACTGTTGGATGCCATGCTGCCCAGCTACAGTGGCTGTGGTTGCTATAGCTATTAGACCCATGATGGCAATAATTAACAGGCTTATAAATATTTTTGTTCTCTTAAGGATGGTATTCAAAACAATTAATAGAGCATGCATGACAGGAGAGTTTTCCCAAGGTGCATGTTGTTTCACAGAATCCAGACTCCTAACCTTCACCTAAGAATATAATAATAATAGAAGCCATACAAAGTTCGATTGAAACATGTATACAATTCTCCATATCCAACCAATTCATGAAACATACAGTTCATGGCCACTGTTCCTCTAAAGAACACAAAGGGATCTCTTAAGCAAGCCTGGACAAAATAAATTCTATTATTAAAAGTCTGAAAACAAAGGGTATAAGCATTATTATAAACATATGATCCCTTACAAATTTTAAATTCTTTAAAGCTCAATGCAATTGTCCAAATATCCTCTTGATGAACCCCTTCTAAATTCTGAGGGGGAGTAATCATTCCTCATCCTTACCAAATTATTGAATACTGAGATTTTATTTTATGAATATTATAATTTATATCCCATTTCAGGGTCTTATTAGGATCACAAAAGTAAGTTGCACAAGAACAATTTTGGACTGGGTACCTCTTGGGGGACCAGTCCACTACAATTCCATAGGAATCATTGAGTAAAGTCACATAATTAATTCCCCTGTAGTGACTTCAATGAATAATCTCCTCTGATGAAAACTGAACCTTATCCATAGTGCATACCAGATGATTAGGAGAATATAATTTGGTTATTTTTTTCTTCATACTAAAAATTTAATATAGAGAATAAATGGAGTTTTTTTTTTTTTTCTTTAGTAGAGTAAAAAGGGATCATGGACATCCTGGCCTGAATTCCTAACTTTAAACAGCCTGGGCTGGCTCCAGGACAGATAGGTTTATTTCTAAAACCCATAGTAATGTTACAGTTTAATCCTTCAGATGGAAAGAGAAGCAACCTACCATATTCTGCTCCTGGGACCCAGGAAGAGTCATTAACATAAATAGAAATAGAAGGCTCTCCCCAAACTACAGGTTGAGGCAAAGGGGGATTTGGTACGTAAGCCCAATATGTATGGTGTTCTCCATCTGTTAAAGGTATTATACTCATGGCAACAATAAGCAATGTAAAACTAGCTGCCACCAAATTCGATGTGGTGACAGGCCTGTCTTGACCCTTCTATCACCCTGTCTGCCTCATGGCATGAAGCCTTAATTTGACCCCATGTGGGGAGGGCAGAAGTTTTGTTTTTCATGTTGGGGTTACCAGTTATGTGGTCTTCAAAGTCATCCATTCCATCTGCATCACTGGAGGCTCCAGATAAGTGTAATACTTCCTATTAGCTCTGTTCATGGTACAGCTTGTCCTTTCAGCTGAGTAGTGAAATGGGCAAAGCCTTCTCCTGGAGAAACACAAGCATACCCTCATCCCCATGTTATCAACTTCCCTGGAGCCCAAGAATTGGAAGGGATATCTTGCCACCATACTAAAATTTGGAACTGTGTTTCCTTTTGTTCCATCAGTTTCTTGTGATGTTTCTCTCCTGGTGTCAATTTAGCATCATTTATATTTAAAACAATAGTGGTAAATAAGGCTTCATTCAGTTTAGTATATACATTCCCTATATTTCCCCTCTTTGTTTCCCTAAAACTTGTCTCATATATAAATTTGTTCTTTCTACAATAGCTTGACCTTGTGGATTATATGGTATTCCCATTAGTTTCAAAAAATATTTTCATAGATCTACTAGTATAAGCAGGGCCATTATCAGTTCTAATGGTAATAGGAAGGCCCATAACTGCAAAACAGGAATATAAATATTGTGCATGATGTGACATTTCACCTGTTTGTGCAGTGGCCCAAAGAAAATGGGAGAATCAACTGAAACATGAATAAAACGTAATTTGCCAAAAGAGGGAATATATGTAACATCCTTTTGCCATATATTATTTACAGTTAGTCCTCTGGATTTACTACCACAGAAAATTGATTCTGAGAAATCAGTGCCTGACAATTGGGGCATGTTTTAACAATATTTTTACCTTGTTCTCAAGTAATGTAAAAATGGTTTTTTAGTCCTCTGGAATTAACCTGAGTCAAAACATGAAAATGTTGCTCTTCCTTAAGTGTGGTTAGCAATAATTTATCTGCCAAATCATTTCATTTTGCTAATTGCCCTGGTAGGCCAGTATGAGATCTAATATGGGTTATATAAAATTTAGATTTTCTTTGAATAATTACTTCCTGTATCATTAAAAAATTGATACAATAAAGTTTGTAAATCTTTTTTAATCAAGCCCTTTTCCATTTCCTAAGTAATGTTTACTACATAAGGTGAGTCAGACATAATGTTAATAGCTTCAGTTATATCTCTCAGAGCTATTATTACAGCTATTAATTTGGCTTCTTGGGCTGACAGTCCATAAGTTTCAACTTTCTTTGCCTTATATCCCATATATTCTGCATACCCACAATTTGTGTCATCAGTAAATATAATAGGTGCACACACAAGAGAGTCATTTTGAGTAATTTTGCTGAGGACCCACTGAGCTTTTTTTAATGAATTGCAATACTGTTTTTGTGGGGTAATTATCATCTATAACACCTACAATGTCTGCTAATGCTACTTACCAGACTATGGCATTTTGTAGGCAAGTTTTAATCTCCTTTATTGTTAAATCAATTAATATATGAGAAGGATCATAGCCAGACAATTTGAGGGAACATTTCCTGCCCTTTTCTATTAGTTATGCAATCATTTCTACATAAGGGGATAAAGATTTTACCATTGAATTAGGCAAAAATAACCATCCTAATATTGTATCCTCTTGAGTGAGTGATCCCATGGGAGAATATGCTGAATGAATGATTATTAAGCAGATAGACATTACGGATTAATGTGAGACAAAACTGAAGAAATTATTCTATTTTCCACTAATTGTAACTCCATTTCAGCCTCCACATTCAATTTTCTAGGACTTTTTAAATTTGAATCTCCTCTCAATAAGGCAAACAAGTTAGATAAGTCATACATGGGCATTCTACTTATGGTTGTAGCTAATTTATATCTCTCAATTTTTGTAAATCATTCAAGTTAGTAATCTTATCCCTTCTTATCTCTACCTCATTTTTGTAGCCTTATTTTTGTTTTCTCTACTATAGTTCCCAAGTACTTAAATGGGGAAGCAGTTTGCATCTTTTGGGGGATTATTTTTAGGGCTGCACCCTCCAGACATTATTCCAAGTGGAAATACGCATTGCTGAGAAATACCTGATTGGGGGCCACCAACAAAATGTCATCCATATGTCATCCATGTAATGAATAATATAGCAAGTGGAAATTCCTGTCTAAAATGTTCTATAGGTTTCCCCACAAATGCTTGACATATTGTTGGGCTATTTAGCATTTCTTGAGGCAAAACTTTTCACTGATAACATTTCATAGGCTATTTATTATTCATAGAAGATACTGAAAAGGCAAATTTTTCTTTATCAGCCTCACGTAGAGGAATAGAAAAAAAAAATCAATCAATCAATCAATAACAATAGCCAACTTTTTGGAATCATTGTGGGGGAGAGAAGTCTGGGTTGTAAAGCACCCAAAAGCTGAATTATTGCATTAATAGCTCTTAAACCTGTAAGAAGCCTTCATTTTCCAGACATCTTTTAATGGGAAAAATTGGGGAATTCTAGTGGCTATTGAACTCTTCTATATGCCCTTTATCTAAGTGTTTTTGGATAAGCTCTTTGACAGCTTCTAATTTTTCTATTTTTAAAGGTCATTGTTCAACCCAAACTGGTCTTTATGTAATCTATCTTAATTTTAAAAATTTGGGAGCATTCTCAATTTTACGAACAGTGGCCATCATGATAAAGGGTGGTGCCTTATACCAAGTCTTCCAACATTACTCTGAGGCTCCACAGGATGAATTATGGCATGATTTTCTTTTCCTAGCCCTAAGGATTGTATATACCCTTGTTGAACCATCATATTCTTACTTTGTTCACTATGCTGACCAGGCCCAAGGATATATATTTCTGCTTGTCATTGTTGTAACAAGTCCCTTCCCATTAGTTAATGGGTAGATCAGCAATATAAGGCTGAATATATGCAGTTTATCCATCGGGTTCCCTGACACATATATTTGAGTGTTTTTTTTTTCCAATCCTTGAGCTCTTGCTAAACCAATAACATCAACATCAGAATCCTGGGTCAGTCAATTAGGGGGACAGTGCTGATGAATAAAATGGAAATATCAGAATCAGTATCTATTAATCCTTTGAATAATTTTCTCATAATTCTGACATTACATACTGGGTAGAACTCTTCTGTAAGAAAAATTCCAGCTGTTCCTGAACTGCTGATTCCCTTTTCTCCTCTGAAACTTTTTCCTGTCCTTACTGGAAAATAAGGCAATAATAAAATCTGTGCTATATGATCGCCTGCACTTATGTTCCATGGTTTATCACTAGATAACATCACCTTAGTTTCTCCTGTATAATTGCTATTATTCCAGTATGAACCCAAATCCTTTGAGTAGTAAGGCCAGATTTTCCTAATATCAATCCCACAGGTCCTTTCTGGCAAGGAGCCATATATTCCCATATTCATAAATGTAGGCAATTCCCTTGGCCATATTATCATAGAGTGTTTTAGCAGGCTGCACTGCCTTTTGCTGTGGTGGATAATTCCATGACACTGCATGGTAAGGTGTATTGTTGGTTGAGTCTAAAAGGCAGCTTGAGCTGGATATACTCCCTTGTTTTGAGGGGTTAGGAGCTGGCCCCTCTGGGAGTTTCACTTCAAGGGATTGCCATCCTTATGAAAAGCAGATCTACACTAATTGGCCCAATGATTACCCTTTTCACATTTAGGACAAAGGCCAGGTGACCTTTTCTTGTTCTTGTTTAACATTATTCATTGGTTCTTTTAAGTTGGCTTTCAACATTCCATTTTATAATGCCCAGGGAGGCCACAATTAAATCATTTTCCCATAAACTGTTTATTTATTTTTAAATTTAGCATAGCCTGAGCCATCATATAAGTTTTAAATGACTTGGTACCTACTCCTTGACATAACTTAATATAATCACTTAAGGAACCCTAGCCTTTAAAGGTCCCAATCACCTTCTTACAGTCAGGATTGGCATTTTTCATATGAAAGCAGCTGGGGAAAGGTAACTACAGCCTCAGTATTGTTTACTTGTCTTTTATTAGATTCTCACAATCATGCAATCAATTCAGAAAAAAGGTTCCTTTGGTCCCTATAATATTTCTTGAAATGAAGTAGCTGCCTGTCCATTGGATTAATTTTTTTCCCAAGCTCTCAAATAGCATCAACTTAATAGCTCCATAGCCTGATCGTCCATCAGAAGCTGATCCTGGAATCATGCCCAGGCTTGAGGCCAATTAGCTGGTCAAAAGATATTGGAACATTCTAAGCTTGGTTATTCCTGGCTATAGTTTCAGCATGGTCAAGATATCAAATTCTGAATTGTAAAAATTCAGAAGGAACCAAAACTGTCCAGGCCAAAGTCTTTCAATCAATGGGAATAAGTTGTGACCATTCAGCCATAGTTTGTATGAGTCCCATATTAAAATGGGAATTCACTCCACAATTTTGAACCACTTGTTTTAGTTCTTTTATCATTTTAAAGTGGAACTGTTCATAAGTAGCCTCATAAATGCCATTTGGATTATTTGGACCCACTCCAGGAGTCAAATGTTCTCTCACTATGACAGGTGAAATCAACTTAAGTGCCCTCTAAGTTGCCATGTTGTTTTGTTTCTAGAATTTCTTGCTGTATTGTGAAGATGGAAGTTGTCTTAATGAGTATGGTCACTTTCATAAGAGTCTGATGGCAAGTTGTTTGTTTTGGCAATGAAAAGTTAGGAGGAGGTGGCCATATATCTTCCTCCATTATTTCAAAAGCTGACAGCATAGCAGACTCCTGAGACATAGCCATGGCTGCTAATGGCTGTCCCTTTCCATCAGATAGGGTTTAATTAGAGGTCTCTTGGTTATATTCAGAACTAAAATTATCAAATTCTTCAGTTGTTTGCAATGGCTCCATAACTGATTTTATGAGACTCCATGTTAGTCAAACAGTGACCAGAATATGAATTCCTTTTGTATGTAATTTCTTTAATTCTGCTCCTACTCTTTCCCAGTCATGTAAAGTTAAGGAACCTAATGTTGGAAACCAGAAAATCAAGTATATGGGCTTCACTATTCCTGGCTCTTCCTGCCACAGGGAGCTGCCTCAACAACTATATAGCTCATACTGTCCAGAGGTTGCAAGATTTCCCATTATAACCCTGAACATTTTCTGAAGATAATCTTCACAGGCAGCAGATTTTCAAGGTCTCTCTCTTCTGGGGGTACTGTAGCAATGTACTTTTGTTTTGAAGAAATTCCATCCTCAGTTCAGGCCACTGCTTGAGCTCCACTTGTTGCATCCAGTGCAGTTTTGGACTGTCTGAGGACAGGTGATACAAGATTTAAGAAACAAAGAGACAAAGTAAACAGCAAAGATGGGACCAGGAGACTCAAGAGCTCTTGCATCCAGAGTCCCAAAAGCCTGGTAGACATCATATTTATTAGGAGTATACAACTCAGAAATAAATACAATGAGAGGAGAGGGGCCTTAGATATTCTATACAATAAGCACTAAATTTTGCTTGCTGATTAACTGATTAATTTCAGGCCTATCACTTCCAGGAACAATCACCCTACTTGGGTTATGGAAAAGTTCTAAATCTATCCTGTTATTGCCTCTGGGACATCTCAAGATAGCGATTATTTCCCTTGGGCTTAACCACATGTTGTCATGTCAGAACAAATTTCTGTTAATGGATGATCTGGCTTTCCAGGACTGTCCATTATTTTACTCTAAGGAAATATTTCCCTCTTTGTGCCCTTATGGTCAATCCTAGGATTGCTCATAACAAATTTTCTTTAGCATAATACGTGCTATAGGTCATTTACTGCATAAAATATTAAAACAAAGCAAGCTTGTGCATTTTAAGCAAGCAAGTGTGAATATAGTATTTTAAGCTCATGGAAATTTAGTTGTAATTTGCTTACCAGCTGTTCATTTTCCAGTGGCATGTTTTCCAGCAGCTTGTTTCCCAACAAGTCTACCAGACACTAATATCAAAAAGGTGCTAATAAAAAATAGTAATGTAATTAAGAAACATTATTGTTATAAACCCAGATCACTGCATCATGGAATGAGACACTATAAAGATGAAACACAAGCATAGATAACTAAATTTCTTAGGTAAAAATCAATATAGAAGTGATGAATAGCCAATTAAATAAAACAGAAAGCAAATAAGTATCTGGTTGAATGAGAAATGGAAATCCAATCAGAAGAGCAAAAAAAAAAAATCAAGACAGTATACTGGATGTAGGCAATACTATAAAACATGCTAACCTACACATAATAGAAAGGAGGAAGGTGAAGAGAGAAGGAGACAAAATGTGTATTTGAAGAAATCATGGCTGAAAACTTTGCAAACTTAAAGAATTATATAGATATTCAGGTACAGGAAGCACAGAGTCCCTCTGATAAAATGAAACAAAAGTGATCCACATTGAGATATAACATAATTAAAATGGCAAAATGTTAAAGATAAAGAGATAATTCTAAAGGCAACAAGGGAAAAACAAAACATTATTTACAAGGAAGTCTCCAACAGATTATTGCCTGATTTCCTTACAAAAACAACTTTGCAGGCCAGAGAGGGTGGCATGATATATTCAAAGCCCTAAAAGGGAAAACTTGCCATTCAAGATACTCTACCCAGAAAGATTATCATTCACAAGAGAAGATATAAAAATTTCTCAGAGAAGCAGAAACTAAAAGACTTTGGCATAAATAAACCTAGGTTAAAAGAAATAGTCCCTAAATGGAAAACAGGCAAGAATCTATAGGAGGGAATATCACAATGAGAAAGACAGATATATAGTAAGAATTGATCATCATTTAAGGAAGCCGGTACATAAATTAGAAAACAAATAAAAGTATGTAAAACAGATTATAACTACAAGAAAGAGTAGAAGGACAATCATAAAAGATACCTAAAATATGACACTGAAATCACATTTGGAGGGAAGGGGCTAAAAGATTAGATCTTTTAGAATATGTTTGAATTTGCATGACTATCATTTTAAAGCAAGTAGATACAGATATGAGTTAATACATATGAACCCCATGGTAACCAGAAAGCAAAATACACAATAGAATCTTGAAAACAAAAGAAAAGGAATTAAAGCATATTACAAAAGAAAATAATCAAACCATGATGGGAAATTCAAAAAGAAGAAAAGGACAGAGAAAGACTAGAAAACAACTAGAAAATAAGAAATAAAATGGCATAAATACATAGCTATCCAAATTACTTTATACGCTCCAACAAAAAGACTTACAATAGCTGACTGGATTAAAAGGAAAAAGGAAAAAGAAAAAGAAAAAAAAAAAGAAAAGGAAAAAGGAGAAAAGAAAGAAAAGAAAAGAAGCCATTCCCTGTGTTGCCTCCAAAAGTCTGACTTCAGGGTGGAATATATACACAGTCTGAGAATAGATGGGAAAGATACTTCATGAAAATGGAAATGACAAGAAACTGCAGATAGCAATGTTCAAATCATACAAAATACACTTCAAAACTAGGGCCACAATGAAAGACAAGTGAAAATTATATAAAGAAAAAGAGATCAATATAAAAAATAGGGTATTACACTCATTAACATATATATAGAACCAACAACTTTGATCCTAAGTATAAAAAGAAATATTAGTAAACATGAAGGAATAAATTCATAATAAAACAATAATAGTAGGCAAATTTAGCACCTCACAGATACTGATGGCCAGATTATCCAGAAAGAAAACTCTGTAAGGGAACAGAGTTTTTAGTAACATAATAGACAAGATGAACCTAACTGATCTACAGGACACTACATCAAAAAAGCAGAACACATAACCTATTCAAGTGTTCACAGGCTGCTTTCTAAGGAATAGACTACATACTATGTTATAAAAAATGCTTCAGAAACTTTAAGAGAACAGAGATTATATCAAATATTTTTCCAAACACAAACGTTTAAAATTACACAACTCTAGAAAGAAGAACAGAAAAAGCACAAATACAAGGTTAAATGATATGATGTTAATAAAATAAAATAAAAATAAAAAGGTCAATGATGAAATCAAAGAAGAAATAAAAAAAATCTGGAGACAAGTTAAAATGAAAACACAGCTTCATAAAATGTATGGGATGCAGCAAAGACAAATCTAAGAAGGAATTTTATAACAATGTAGGCCTTCTACAAGAAACAAGAAATATCTCACATGAAAGACCAAGCCTACCAACCAAAATAACTACAAACAAGAACAAATAAAACCCAAAGTCAGTAGAAGGAGAAATCTTTAATGATTAGAGAGAAAATAAATTAAATAGAAATTGAAAACCATTAATAGAAAAAAATCATAAAATCAGGAGATTTTTTCCCCTCAAAAATATAAACAAATTGATAAGCATTTAGCCAGGCTTATCAAGAAGTACAGAGAGTGGACCCTAATAAAATAAGAAATGAAAGAGTAGAAATTACATTTAATATTACAGAAATACAAAAAGAAAAAAAATAAAGAAGACTATGAAGCCACTATGAGCAGTTACATGCCAATAAACTGGATGACCTAAAATAAATGGACAAATTTCTAGAAACATACAGCCTGCCAACACTGAGTAAAAAGAAAACTGAGAAGTTGGAAAGACCAATCAGTAAAAGTTAAATAAAAGCTATGATTTTAAAAACTCCCTTTGAAGAAAATTCCTGGATGCCTTCACTAAAATCTCTTTCCCACCCCAACTATTTAAAAAAAATGAAGGAGGAAGGAACATTCCAAAAGTTATTCTATGAGGCCACCATTACCCTGATAACAAATCCAGTCAAAGACACTACAAAAAAAAAAAAAGAAAATGAAAAGCCAATATCCATGATGAAAATACATTCAAAAATCCTCAGTAAAACATCAACAAATTAATCCAGCAATACATAGAAAGGATTATACTTGATGATCAGTTGGATTCCTTCCAGAGTCACAAGGATGGTTCAACATACACAAATCAATCAGCATGATACATATCTAATAAAGGAAGGACAAAATTCACAGGACCATGTCAATACACACAGAAAAAGCATTTGACAAAATTCAACATCCATTCATGATCAGAGCTCTCATGAAAGTGAGTACAATGGGAACATCCCTCAACATACTAAAGGCCATTTATAACAATTTATAATACTCAGTGGGAAAACCTGAAAGCCTTTTGGGTAAATTCGGGAGCAAGACAAAGTTTCCTACTCTCACCACTTCTGTTTAATAGTAATAGAAGAAAGGAAAAGAAAAAGAAGTAAAAGAAATGCAAAATGGAAAGAAAGAGGCAAAATTGTCACCAGTACTGATGACATAACAATCTCCATAGAGAGTCCTAAGGGCTTCACACAGACTATTATGAACAATAAATAATTTCAGCAAGGGAGCAGGGGACACGATAGATGTAAAGAAGTCTCTTGCATTTCTACACATTAATCATGAGATACCATAAAATGGATGTTGAAAGCAATACTATTTAAAATCCCATCCCCCCAAATATCTTGGAATAAATGTAACCACATATGTGAAAGGTCTACACAATGAAAATTATAAAACATTAACAAAGAATTTAAAAATGATTCAAAGAAATGTAAAGATGTCTTGTGCTCTTGGATTGAGTTAATATTGTTAACATGGCCGTACTACACAAAGAAACCTACAGATTTAGTGCAATTCCTGTTACAAAGCTGTAGTATTTTCCACACAACAAGAAAAAACTAATTCTAAGTTTCACATGAAACCATTAAAAATTGCCAAAATGATCTTGAGGAAAAACAACAAATCTGGAGGTATAACCCTCCCAGACACCTTACTATACTACAAACCTACAGTAATAAAAATGGTATGGCATTGGCACAGAGGTATAATGTACACAGCAGCACTATTTATATATGCAAGGCAGAGAAGCAATCCAAGTATCCACAAAAGATTGTGGACTTGAGAAGATATGATGTATATATAAATACTCAATGGAATATTACTCAGCCATGAAAGAGTATAAAACATTGCCATTTCAGCATCATGAATGGACTTAGTAAATATTATGCTTAGTGATGTAACTTAGGCAAAGACAAAGGTATATAATATCATTTACATGTGGAATATAAAGAATAACAAATATTAGTGTACATTTATCTATAGCCATCTATCAATAGACAGATGATAGATAGATGATAGATAGATAGATAGATAGATAGATAGATAGATAGATAGATAGATAGATGATAGATAGATAGATAGATAAGACTGAAACAGATTCAAAGATATAGGAAAATGTATGTTTACCAAAGGTGAAGGGAAAGACAATTTAGTGGTAAGACATTGACAGATACAAAACAGTATTCATAAAGGAGATAAGCAACAAGGATAATCTGTATGGACCAGGGAATTATACACAATAATTTATAATAATTGTATGTTACAAGTATTGTAATAATTTATAATGCAGTATAATCTGCAAAGAGGATGGAATCACTATGCTGTACACCTGAAACTTCACAATATAATACATCTATTATATTTCAATTAAAATTAAAATATCTCATGGATAATTTAGTACTTTTTCTGCTGATAGCATCTTTCTTTAATATTGTTTTATTTTTACTCTTTACCTTTAATATTTACTGTCTCAAATTATTTCTTTTACTGTTGTGAGTATGTTACAAGATCAATATATCAATATTTATTGCCCCGATTTTTTATTTTTCTGTCTTTAATCCATATAGTATTGTAGTCTTTAAAAACATATTCTAATAAACAGTTGCAACTTTCTCATGGTCTCTACTTAGCATTTTGGTCAATGTTTTGCATATTTTTGACATTTTATTTTTCTTAGAAGAGCTCTATTCTACATCTCTTTAAGGTGTCTCTTTTTTTTTAATCTCAGGTTTTGTTTGTCTGATAAAGTCTTTATTTTCACTTTATATCTAAGTGGTAACTGTGCAAGGTAGAGTATTCTTGGGTGAGAGATTTTGTATTTCAGTAATTTGAGAATGTCATTTTATTTACGCTTGGCTTAATTTTTTTCTGCTGAGAAAACTGCAGATAGCCTAATGGGGATTCCTTTTTAAATTATCATACCTTTTTTGGCTGCCTTTAAAATGTTAGTCTATCATTGACTTGCCAATTTACATATGACTTAACTTGAAGGAGGTCTCTTTGCCTTAAAGTAATTGGTGTTTTTTTGGCTTCACAGACTTGTATATCTAGTTCCCTACCCGGCTTGGGGAAGGCAACAACTATTACTTTTTAAATAAAGTGTCAGCTGCCTTTTATCTTTCTTCTCCCTCTAGAATTTCTGTTACTCTAATGTACCCTTCCTGAAACAGTCTGATGGCTACTGCAGAATTTCCTCACTTTTTAATATCTTGTATCTCTCCCCTCTCCTATCATTTATACTTTTGTATTGGTGAGTTTGCTAATTATCTCTTTCACAAAGACAGTCTACTTCCAATGCTTTCTAATGCATTCTTCATCTCATTTAAGATCTTCAGGTCCTGCAATCATGTTTGGTTATTGTATAGTTTCAGTCTCTTTGATAATGTATTCCTTCTGATCATTTAATTTATTCATAAGCTCACTAAACTGCTTTCTAAGTTTTCTTATATGTATTGAGTTTCTTTATGACAGCTATTTTGAATTGTCTGTTTGGAATATGATATGGAATTGTCATGGAATATGACAATATTCCATGATTTTGTTTGCTGCAGAGTTGTCATTGTGTTTGTGTATGTGTCTATGTGTGTGTGTTTTTGTCCTATAGTGTTAATGTGGTTGATCATGATCTTGGTAAATTATTCCTCTGATGAGACTAAATAACAGATTGGAAGTTTGAGTCCTTGCTTTTGTTTTCTGGTAGTTTGCAATATTGCACAATTTTTGGTTTTGCTTACCTGAGCTACCTCTGATAATGTTTCAAAATGGCACTTTCCAGTCTCTACTGTCTAGATAAAAGATATTCTTTCATTGTCACTTATTAGACATCTCTGGTAATTACTGTCACTTTTGTCACTGGGACAGGGAAACCTTCCTTTTGTCTGAGATCCCTTGAGACTCAGTGTACACATTGAGGGAAAGTGTAAAGACAGGCGGGTAGTGGAATCAGGCAAGCATCTTTCCCATATCCAGTGTTGCAAGGATGCTTGTTTCTACCACTGTGAATAGGGAGTAGGGACAGTGTCATGAATGTCTGAGTGACTGAAGGATGGAATTTCAGTCTCCACCGAGGCTGCCTCCTGGTTACCTGTGACCATGAGTACTGGTGCAGTTGGAGGCTGAAGCTGTGTGCACAACTGACCCTGCTGCTACTGGGTTCTCTGAACCTCTGGGCTCAGATACCCTGGTCAGTGGGCCTTGGTTGCAGGCACCAACTCTGCTCTTCCCTCAATTCAGCCTCCTTTATGTGTTATAGTCCACCAAACTTCAGCTGTACACATCTTCTGGTTATTCTTTTGTGTGGTAGGTTTATGTTGTTGCGATGTGAATGTTTTACTGACTGTAGATTTAAGGGGAGAGACAAAAATACTTTTTAAAAGTATACAGTTTTTCATTTAAAAGCTTAAATTCTACTAAGAACATTATAAGAACACTAAAGAGATTGAACAAATCACCTCCCTTAATATCATAGAACTTCAAAATATTTTCAGTTTTTTCTGGGTTCTTTTCTTCAGTTTTTTCCACATGCATGCACATTATACTATAATAAACGCCTATAATCTCTTCAAAATAATTTAAAATTATTAAAATATTTATCTGTGCTGTAAATATAGCCCTGTTGCTTCTCTAATTTATAACTAGTAGCTTGCATACTTCTGTCTTCTCCATCCTCCTTCCCTATCCCCACTGGAAACCACTACTTGTTACTCTTTCTGTATATATATATGTGAGTCTGTTCCTTTTTTTATGTTTATTTGTTTTATATTTTTAGTTTTCCCATATAAGTGATAATATAGTGTTTTTCTCTGTATGAGTTATTTTCCTATGTGCAACAATTTCAGGGTTCAGTCACATTGCTCCAAATGGCAGAATTTTATTT
The DNA here is from genome assembly GCF_009834535.1 of Camelus ferus. Taxonomy (NCBI): domain Eukaryota; kingdom Metazoa; phylum Chordata; class Mammalia; order Artiodactyla; family Camelidae; genus Camelus; species Camelus ferus. The sequence goes on from NC_045731.1 coordinate 28,824,060, forward strand.
TTTGTTATGACTATGTATTTATTATATTATATATGTCTCACATCTTCTTCAGCCAATCATCTGTTGATGGGCAGTTGAGTTGCTTCAACCCTTGCCTATTATAAATGATGTTGTTAAGAATATTGAGGGTATATATATCCTTTAAAGTTAATGTTTTCATTTTTTTCAGTTTTACACCAAAAAGTGGAATTGCTGCAACATATACTACTTCTATTTTAAGTTTTCTGAGGACTCTCCACACTGCTATAATAGTGGATGCACCAACTTATATTTCCATAAACAGTGTACATGCGTTCCCTTTTATCAACATTCTTATTAATGTTTGTTATTTGTAGACTTTTTGTTAATAGTCATTTTGTTTGGTGAGGGATTATACCTCATTCTGGTTTTGATTTATGTTTTCCTAATGAATACCAACGTTATGTATCTTTTCATGTGCATGAAAATCATCCACATGTCTTTTTATGAAAAGTGCCCATGCAGGTCCTTCCACTTTTTTTTAAGTTGGGGTCTTTGTTTTTTAAATATTGAGTCTAATATGCTATTTATCTATTATGGATATTATCACCCTGTTGGTCTCATTGTCTGAAATATTTCCTTCCATTCTGTGTGTTGTCATTTGTTTTGTTGAAGGTTTCCTTTGCTGTGCAAAAGGTTTTGCATTTCACATTTATACCCAAAAGTGAAATTCCTGCATCACATAGTATGTCTATTTGTTTCCTCAGAAAATTAGAAAGTTATTGTTATTTTTCCTTTTATTTTTTTTTTTTGACTTAGGTGACAGATCCAAAATAAATATTGCTGATTTATCTCAAAGTCAGTTCTGCTCATGTCCTTGGTCAGAAATTGTATAGTTTCAGGTTTTACATTTAGGGCTTCAATCCATTTTTATCTTATTTTGTATACTATGGAAGGAAGTGCTCTTTTCTTATCCTTTTACATGTACCGTCCAGCTTTCACAGAAGCACTAGCTGAAGAGACTTTTTTTCCATTGTATATTCTTGCCTCCTTCATTGTAGACTAATTGACCATATGTGTGTGGGTTTATTTCAGGACTCTTTATTTTGTTCCATTGATCTATGTCTGTTTTAGTGCCATATCTTGATATTTTGATTATTGTAGCTTTGTGTAGTATGTTCTAAAGTCAGGGAGGATAATATCCACAACTTTGTTCATTTTTCAAAGGTTTTAGAAAATTGGTGTCTTTCATATTTTTGTATACATTTTATTATTTTTCTTCTTGTTCTGTGAAGAAATCTATGGATTCTGTGAAACTAGAAATTAACTAGTAGAAAAAACTGAGAAAAACATTAAGAAGTAGAGGATAAATCATACAATATTAAACAACCAGTGGATTGCTGTATAAATCAAAGAAAAAAGAAAAATATATATAAAGAAAAATGACAAAATCAAAGTCCATGGGGTATAGCAAAAGCAGTTTTAATGGGGATGTTTATACCAAAATATCCCCACTTATAGAAATAAGAAACATCTGTCTCTTATAACATAATCTTACAAAGGATGTAACAAAATAATAAGGAAACTTGTTAGTTGAAGGAAAGACAGCTGAACAATTAGAGCATAAATAAATAAAATAGAGATTAAAAATGGAAATATTTAAACAAACTAAATAATTTTTCTGAAAGAAAAATAAGTTTGATAAATTTTAACCATACTCATGAAGAAAAAAGAGATTACAGATTAATAAACTCAGAAATAAAAGAGAAGTTACAGCTTATGTCACAGAAATACAAAGCATCATAAGAGGATACAGCAAACAATTATATGATAATAAAATGGAGATCCTAGAAGAAATGGACAAATTCTTAGAAAGATATAATCTCTAGAATGGAACTAGAAAGAAATAGAATATATGAAAAGATTGTCACTAATGAAGTTGAACAAGTAATTAAATAAAATCTCCCAAGAAATAAAATTCTAGTCCCAATGGCTTCACAGGTGAGTACTGCCAAACATTTAGAGAAGAACTATCACCTATATTTCTCAAAGTATTCCAAAAATTTGCAGAGGAGGAAAGGTTTCCTACCCCACCTTTCAGTATCACACTACTACTAACACTAGAACAAATACCTCAGAAAATTACAAGTAAATATTACCTATAAGCATACATGCAAAAATCATCATTAAAATGTTAACAAATGAAACAGGGAATTAAAAGGATTATACATTATGATTAAGTTGGTTTTATTCCAGAGATTCAAAAATGATACAATATCCACAAATTAATCAATATGATACACCACACTAACAAATTGAAAAATAAAAACTATATGGCCATCTCATTAGAGTCATAAAAAGATTTGACAAAACCAGTATCTATTGATGATTATATTTTTTCTTATATTGGGCATGAGGGAAAATACTTCAACACAGTTAAAGTCATATATGACAAGAACTCAGCTAACATGACACTTACTGATTAAAAGCTGAAAGCATTTCCTATAAGAGCAGGAAGAAGGCAACAATGACCACTCTTATGACTTCGATTCAACATATTATTGGAAATTCTAGCCATAGTTATCCAAAAGAAAGTAAAATAAAATAAATAAGAAAAGAAATAAAACTATAAGTTTGCTGATGACATACTTTAATTATGGAACCACAAATCTACCAGGACTTACCAATGGATTGGGTACAATTTCAGAATGCAAAATTGATATACAAAGTTCTTGCATTTCTATTCACTAACAAGAAGCTATCAGATAGAGAAAGTGAGGGAATTGTCTCATTTACAGTTCCATTGCAAAGAATATAATATCTAGAAATTTATCCAAAAAGGAGGTAAAAGACCTGTACTCAGAAAGCTATCATATGTTTATAAAATAAATTAAAGATAATACAAACAAATGAAAGGATACACTGTGTTCATAGATTAGAAAAATGGAATATTGTTTAAATGGCAATAATAGCCAAGGAAATAAATGGATTAAGTTCAATGCCTATCAAAATATCAAGGGCATTTTCAGACACCTACAATAAATAATTCTAAAATTTGTATGCAAACACAAAAGAGTTGAAATGTTCCGAGAAAGAACAAAGAGGAGGTATCACTGTCCCTGATTTTAAACTATATAACAAGGCTACAATAATCAAAATAATATGGTACTGGAGCAGAACAGATTAATGGAACACAACAGAATGCCCAGAAACAAAATCGGACAATTATGATAATTTAATTCATTATAAAAAATGAATACACAGTCAGGGAAAGACAACCAACAAGCACATGAAGAGATGGTCAACATAACTAACCATCAGAAAAATGCAAGTCCAAACCACAATGAGATTTTATGTCAGTCCTCTCAGAATTACTGTTACAAAAAGTTAACAAATAGCAAGTGTTGGTGAGGATGTAAGAAAAAGAACCCTGGTGCACTGTTGGTGTGAATGTAAATTTGTGCAGACACTGAGAAAAGCAGTATGGAATATTATCCAAAAATTAAAAGTGAAAATAACATATGATCCAGCAAGTCCATACATGGAAACCTATTCTAAGGAAATAAAAACACTAATCAGAAAAAGTATATTAAACCTATATTCACTGAAGCATTATTTACAATAGCCAGGATATAGAAGGATATAGAAGCAAATTAATAGCCCATCAATAGATGATGGATAAAGAAGATATGTGTTTATAGTATATATATCTACCCATCTGCTAATATATATATACACACACATAAAAATACAATGGAAAAGCAAGAGGCCAAGATGGTGGAGTAGAAGGATGCTTGTAGCTCACCCTCTCCCACAAATACACCAAGACTCACATCCACAGACCCACTTAGCCAACCAGAGCACCTGCAGAACTCTGAAAGAACATTGTCCTCTTCAAAAGACAGACGCTAAAAATCTGGTAGGAGAAAAGGAAAACAGAAAGAAGAAAAGGCAAAACAGTGTGGGACAGGTCCTGTGGGGAGAAAGTGGCAAAGGAGTGCTGGCACTCGTTTGCTGGGTCTGCCTTCTCCAACCGAGAAGACAGTGGGATGGAGGGGGAGCCTCCTAGGCTCGGATCTGTACATTGCAGACCTTGACTGACAGAACTAAGTTAAACAAGCATAGAGGGTCACTGCAACACCTCACTCGAGATGCGGGCTGGCAGCTGCTTGTTGGGCCAAGCTACCTGAGCCAGAAGAGGATGGGGATGGCTGCATGGAGGCAGCCCTGGGGGACTGCAGTGAGCTGTGTGCCGTGGGGGGGAGGGTGTATATTCCCATCTCTGAAAACCTGTGGAAAGTTTTTGGGTGAAGAGAGGTGAGGCTCAGGCACAGCTGCCATATCCTCCAGCTCTAAGCACTCAGGCGGGAGAGGAGTGTAACCTTCATCCACACCTAAGGACTTAGTAGCCTCAAAGGCCAGATGGAGACTTGTCTACAGCCCGAGGCAGATAGGATCCTTCTGTCCTAATCCCTCAGAGACCCTGCTAGGACACGACAAACAAGAAGATGGGTTTGGCCTGGAGCAGGGACAGGGCTGTTCCTCAGTCTTCTCCGAGACCACTTATGGAGAATGCAGTGGCACAGAGCTGCAGAGTGACTGGCGCTGGGAGAGAGAGGGTGGCCCCTCACCTTTCTGGTAGGAACACAGTCCCTGGCTGTAGTTCTGTGAGGGGCACGACCCCCTCCAACCTGGCCAATCTGCAACATCTGACTGCAGCATCAGAAGGGGCAGTGACCCCCCGCCCACAGCAAAGGAGAGCTGCACCTGACCCAGTGTTGTGAGGAGGCACAATCTGCTTCCTGACAGACACTGGGAGCAGCACAGATGAAGGGACCTGGAACAGATGAGGGCTTCTGGAAACAGCAGGCTGAACTTCCAAAACAGGATGAAGACAAAAAAACTTCACACTAAGACCACATAGTCTCCAGGAGAACACCACAACCACATTTCTGTTTTTGCTTTTTGAAAAAAAATCTGTTTTTATCTGTTCTATTTTCTATAAAATATTTAATTTTTAACTTCTTAAATGATTATATATAGTCCCAGTTTTAATTCCTTTTAAATTCTTAAAAAAATATTTTTATTATTATTATTTTTAAAAATTCACATCATTTCATTTTTATTTCTATTGGTTTTGATGTCCTGTTATTGATTATACACAGGTTTCCAGATACATTTTTTCCCTTTTTTCTCCTTTTTTAAAGGTTTTTAATAGAGGTCTCAAGCTGATTGCTATTCTGCTTCAAATTGCTCTTCTATTATTCATTATACACTATTTTCAAAGCTTTTTCTCCCCTTCTTTCATAATTCTCTTTCTCTCTCTCTCTTTTTAAAATGTTATTTCTACATAGGGATTATATAGATAAATAAATAAGCTCCACGAGGACCACAATAGATAAAGGATACTCCATGAACCACAGTGCCAGAGAGACATGAACAAGATGAAGAAGCAGAGAAACCATTCCCAATTAAAAGAAAAAGAGAAATCCCCTGAAAGAATGATCAATGAAATAGACATCAATAGCCTACTAGATCAAGATTTCAAAAAAGGAGTGAACAAAGTACTGAAGGAACTGAAAGAGATACTGTTTAGACATATAAAACATGTCAAAAATGAAAATGAAGCTATAAAGAAGAGCCAAGTAGAATTGGTGAACTCATTGGCTGAGGTGAAAAATGATCTAAAGGCTGTGAAAAGCAGACTAGACAATGTAGAGGAAAGAATTAGTGATCTAGAACACAGGACAACAGAAAGCACCCAATCAGAACAGCTACAATATAAACAAATAAAAACAAATGAAAATAGCATAAGGGACCTATGAGATAATATAAAGCCTGCCAATCTTTGCATAATAGGTGTCCCAGAAGGGGAAGAAATATCAAAGGGAATTGAAAAGGTATTGGAAGAGATCATGACAGAAAACTTCCCAAACTTAAAGAAGGAATCAGATATCCAAGTACAGGAATCTCAGAGTGACCCAAACAGGAAGAAACCAAATAGACCCACACGAAGACATATCACAATCAAGATGACCAGAGTCAAGGATAAAGAACTGATCCTAAAGGCAGCAAGAGAAAAGCAAAGAGTGAGGTACAAGGGAACCCCCATAAGGCTCTCAGCTGATTTCTCTACAAACACTATAGACCAGAAGGGAGTCAGAAGATATAGTTAAATTCCTGAATGAAAAGAAATGCAGCCTAGGATACTTCATACAGCCAGGCTATCCTTTAGGATAGAAGAAGACATAAAGAGTTTTACAGACAAGAAAAACTGCAAGAGTTCAGCAACACTAAACCCATGCTAAAAGAAATATTGAAGGTCTACTCTAAATAGAAAAGCATCAGGATGCTACAAAAATGAGAAAGTCACAACTGGAAAGGTGATTACTCACGAGTTACAAATAAACATGGAATTGTAAAAGAAGATATCTAAATCATTGTGAGAGGGAGGCAGGAAAATATAGAATATTTTTTCCTTTTTTTAAATTTTTTTTTGTTCTTGGTAGGATGGGTTTCAGATCATGTTACTAACAGTTTAATAAAAACAGTTATAGTAATGGGCTGATAGACTTACAAAAAAGGGTAAGCACAAGCAAAAAAATTACAAGAGAGTCAAAACGTAAATAAAATCCATGATAATACAAAGGAAAATTATGAAACCAAAGAGAAGAAGGGAACAAAGAGCAAATACCAAATCAACTGCAAAGATAAGTTCAAAATGGCAATAAACACTCATCTATCATTAATTACTGTAAATGTTAATGGACTAAATGCTCCAGTCAAAAGACACAGAGTGGCAGACTGGTTAATAAAGCAAGAACCTTCAATATGCTGCATACAAGAGACCCACTTTAGGGAGAAGGACACATAAAGATTGAGAGTGAAAGGATGGAAAAGGATACTCCATGCAAATGAAAAACAAAGAAAAGCAGGTGTTGCAGTACTGATTTCACACAAAACATTCTTTAAAACAAAGTCCATAATGAAAGATGAAGAGGGACATATTATAATGATTAAAGTAGTGATACAAGATGAGCATATTTCACATGTTAATAAATATGCACCCAATAGAGGAGCACAGAAATACATGGAATAATTACTAACAGAGATTAAGGGGGATATTGATGGGAATACAATTATAGTCAGAGATTTTAACACAGCATTAACAACACTAGAGATATCTTCAAGACAGAAAATAAATCAGGCAACAGAGAAATTAAATAATACAATAGAAAAATTAGATTTGGTGGATATTTTCAGAGCATTACACCCCCTCAAAATAGGATATACAATCTTTTCAGTTGCACATGGTAGATTTTCTAAGATTAGCATGTATTTGGGCACAAATAAACATCAAGAATTTTAAGAAGGTAGAAATTATCTCAAGCATCTTTACTGACCATAATGCCATGAAACTAGAAATCAACAACAGAGAAACAAAGGAGAAAAAAAAGGAAACATGGATATTAAAAAATATGCTATTAAAAAACCAATGGGTCAATGAGGAAATTAAAGCTGAAATTAAAAAAAATACATTGAGAGAAATGAAAATGAAGCACAACTGCACAAAATTTATGGGACACAGTAAAGGCTGTGCTAAGAGATAAGTTTATAGCGATACAGACCTTCCTGAAAACAGAACATTCTCAAATAAACAATTTATCCCACAAGCTGAAAGAAGTAGAAAAACAATAAAAATTCTCAAAAGGCAGCAGAAGGAAGGAAATCATACAGATTAGGGAGGAAATAAATTAAAGAGATTAAATAAACCATAGAAAAATCAATCAATCCAAACACTGGCTTTTTGGAAAAGGAAATCAAATCAATGAACTTCTGGTCAAAGTCACAAAGAAGAAAAAAGAGAGGGCAGAAAATAGCAAAATAAGAATGGAAAATGGAGAAATTACAACAAATAAAATAGAAATACAGAATATCATATGAGAATATTATGAAAACCTATGGAAACAAACTGGATAACCTAGAGGAGATAGACAAGTTTCTGGAAGCATACAGTCCACCAAGACTGAATCAACAAGAAACTGACCACTTGAAAAAATCAATCACTGGAAATGAAATAGAAATAGCAATAAAAACCCTATGTGTAAATAAAATCCAGGACTGGACAGCTTCCCTGGGAAATTCTACCAAACATACAAAGAAGAACTCATACCAGTCCTTCTCAAACTCTTCCAGATGATTGAAAAGGAGGAAGTACTCCCAAACACATTCTATAAAGCCACCATCACCCTGATACCAAAACCAGGCAAAGACACTACCAAAAAAGAGAATTATAGGCCAATATCACTAGTGAACATAGATGCCAAAATTCTAACCAAAATATTAGCAAATAGAATCCAACAAAACATAAAAAAGATTATACATCATGATCAAGTGTGGTTCATCCCAGGGACACAAGGGTGGTTCAACGTACACAAATTAATCAATGTAATACATCACATAAACAAGGGAAAGGACAAGAACCACATGATCATCTCAGTAGATGCAGAAAAAACATTTGATAAAATTCAACACCCATTTATGATAAAAACTCTCACCAAAGTAGGTATAGAGGGAACATATCTCAACATAATAAAAGCTACATATGACAAACCTACAGCCAGCATAGTACTCAACAGTGAAAATCTCAAACATTTCTCCCTAAAATCTGGGACAAAAGAAGGATGCCCACTATTACCTTTCTTGTTCAACATAGTCTTGAAAGTTCTAGCCACAGTAATCAGGCAAGAGAAAAATAAAAGGGATCCAAATTGGAAAAGAAGAGGTAAAATATCACTATATGCTGATGACATGTTACTATATCTAGAAGACCCTAAAAGGTCCACATAAAAACTACTAGGGCTGATCAAAGAATTCAGCAAGGTAGCAGGTTACAAGATTAATGATCAAAAATCAGTTGCAGTTTTTACAGCAATTATGAATAAACAAAGAAAGTAAAGAAGCAATCCCCTTTAAAATAGCACTTAAAGTAATAAAATACCTAGAAATAAATCTAACCAAGGAGGTGAAAGAATTATACACAGAAAACTATAAACCATTGAAGGAAATTAAAGAAGACTTTAAAAAATGGAAAGATATCCCATGCTCTTGGATTGGAAGAATCAATATTGTTAAAATGGTCACATTACTCAAGGCAATATACAGATTTAATACAATCCCTATCAAATTACCCAGGACATATTTCACAGAATTAGAATGAATCATAATAAAATTTATATGGAATCATCAAAGACCTAGAATTGTCAAAGCATTACTGAAGGGAAAGGAAGAGGCTGGAGGAATAACTCTCCCAGACTTCAGACAATACTATAGAGTTACAGTCATCAAGACAGCATGGTATTGGCACAAAAACAGACATATAGACCAATGGAACAGAATAGAGAGCCCAGAAATTAACCCACAAACTGTTGGTCAATTAATCTTCAATAAAGGAGGCAAGACTTTACAATAGAATAATGACAGACTCTTCAGCAAATGATGTTGGGAAAACTGGACAGCATCATGCAAAGGAATGAAACTAGACCACTCCTTTACACCACATACAAAAATCAACTCAAGATGGATCAAATTCTTAAACATAAGACAAGATACAATAAACCTCCTAGAGGAAAATATAAGCAAAATGTTATCTGACATATATCTTAAAAATTTTCTCCTAGAGTAAATAAAAGCAAGAATAAACAAATGGGACCTAATGAAACTTACAAGCTCTGCACAGGAAAGGAAACCATAAGTAAAACAAAAAGACAACGTATGTAATGGGAGAAAATTTTTGCAAACGAAACCAACAAAGACTTGATCTACAGAATATATAAGCAGCTCATATGATTTAATAAGAAACAACCAAACAACCCAATCCAAAAATAGGCAAAAGACCTAAACAAGCAATTCTCTAAGGAAGACAAACAAACGATCGATACGCACATGAAAAAATGCTCAATATCACTAATTGTCAGAGAAGTGCAAATCAAAACTACTATGAAGTATTACCTCACACCAGTCAGAATGGCCATTGCCATCATTCAAAAATCCACAAATGACAAATGCTGGAGAGTCTGTGGAGAAAAGGGAAATCTCTTTCATTGCTTGTGGGAATGCAGTTTGGTGCAGCCACTGTGGAAAACAGTATGGAGATTCCTCAAAAGACTAGGAATAGACATACCATGTGACCCAGGAATTCCCACTCCTGGGAATATATCCAGAAGGAATCCTACTTCAGGATGACACCTGCACCTCAATGTTCATACCAGCACTATTTACAATAACCAAGACATGGAAACAGCCTAAATGTCCATGAACAGATGACTGGATAAAGAAGTGGTATACCTATACAATGGAATACTACTCAGCCATAAAAACTGACAACATAATGCCATTTGCAGTAACATGGATGCTTCTGGAGAATGTCATTCTAAGTGAAGTAAGCCAGAAAGAGAAAGAAACATACAATATGAGATTGCTCATATGTGGAATCTAAAACAAACAAACAAGCAAAAAGAACATAAATACAAAACAGAAATAGAACATGAACACAGTCATAGAATATAAACTTATGGTTGCCAGGGGGACAGGGGCTGGGAAGAGATAGACTTGGATTTCAAAATTGTAGAGTAGATAAACAAGATTATACTGTAGAGCACAGGGAAATATATACAAAATCTTATAGAAGCTCACTGAGAAAAAAATGTGACAATGAATATATACATGTTCATGTATAACTGAAAAGTTGTGCTCTACATTGGAATTTGACACAACATGGTAAAGTGATTATAAATGAGTAAAAAAAAGTTAAAAAAAAAAAAGAAAAGAAACTCTTTCAGCTATTGATTACCTTAATCTGGCCAAAGTTCTCCTTCAGAGTTCTTTTATTTCATAATAACTATATGTACCATTTACGTGTAAAATTCAGAAGTACTTTGTGAATTCACAAGGTTGAAAGTTATCTCTATTTAGATCAAAACTATTTTTAGAACTCAGGAAGATTTGACCTTAATAGGTTACTACCCACCATGTTACCCCAGCTGCACTGATGTACTTTTTTCTCAGAATTCCCTATATTGGATATTTTATACAAAATGAGTTAAAACAAATATAAACCTTTGTATCTGTACTTTTTCACTGTGTGATAATAAGGATTATAAAAATTGTAGCAAAAATTATTTCTTCAATTATTCTTATATGTCACTAATATTAAAAATGTAGATATAGCATATATTAATCTTTTGTTTATTGATGGTTATATATATATATTTTTTTATATTTCCACTTTGGAGTATAATTTAACTAGCTAACAAAAGTGTTTGTGAAAGAGTACTTCTTATCAATCTTTTGGTGTGTATTTTACAAGTGGAATTCCTGAGACATATGGCAATTACTCATTTAATTTTTCTTCAGAAACTTTTATATATTTTCCCATAGTAATTTTACAATTTTACACATCTTCTAGCACTATGAGTGTTTTAATTGCTTCACAATTTCACCACATTTCTTCTTTTTACCTTATCATATTTTAGCCATCATCCTAGTGTCTCATTTTGGTATTATGTTATGTTTCCCTTATGGTCAATGTTATTGAAGTCTATGGTAGATAATATTTTCATGTGTTCTGGCAACACAACACACCTTACTTAAAGAAGTATCTATTTAAATCCTCGGCCTATATTAAGATATTTCATTTTTTAGAGCTATAGTAATCTACAAAAAAAAAAAACTGATTAGAAAGTTAGAAAGATTCCCTATGCTCTATCTCCCTATAAAAATATGGTCAATATATTCTACCAGAGCCATCTATTCATAACAATTAATAAACATCTTAGCACATTATTATCATCCAAATTCCATAGTTTAAATTAGTGTTAATTCTTAGCATTTTTTTGAAAAAAATAATGACATGTTCTTGCTGTTAGATCTAGCAGAGAGCTGGATACGATTAGAGAAAGGAGGAAATAGAACAAATGGTGAAACTTTGCAAAACAAAACAAAACAAAACAAAAAAGGAGGGGTCCAGGCAAAATGTAGAAAATTTTACACTATGTAATCATCAAGGGTCTTTGGGCAGAGAAAAGCAGGAAACTCTGGAATGATAAGTGGTCACATATTTTGGGGTAACAAGAGGCCTGGAGACTGACAAAGAAAGGTAGGGTAAAGGCAGTAATCACCAGTGTCAGAATGTAAACTTTTGCTCGTTATGCCTTCATTACAATAAAATTAGACTTTCAGTTGCCAAGTGCATTCAGTTTCAGTTTCATCATGCACTGACAGCATAACAATTCTGATCCAGACAAAATAAGGAGAAAAATCCGTCCTCCCTTCCGAATGGTGGAGTTGGGATTGAGAGATCAGGGAATACAACACCAAATTTATCCCTCCCCAATGAATATTCGATCCACTCATTTTTGCACCCTATGTAGCCAACCTGCCAAATAACCTCAGAGCAGCTCCTTCCCCGACCCTGTCCCCTCTCTCCTTGAGAACATACTATCTATCCCTTGATAAATCCTTACTTTACTTTCTTCACATGAGACAAGGACCTAATCACAGGAAACATGATCACTATGGTATTATACAAAGTACTTTTACTGTCCTGAAAATTCTCTTATTTTCACCTGTTTATTCATCTCTGTCCAAAAGCTCTGATGACCATTGATCATTTACTGTCTCCAAAATTTTACATTTTTCAAGAACGTCATATGTTTGGAGCCAAATGGTATTTAGCTTCTTTAGAGTCACCTTTTACATTTAATGTACATTTAAAATTTCTTATATGTTTCTATAATTTTATCAGTTATTTCTTGATAACTAATGTCTCAATTTACTTTGTAAGGATAAGCATCACTTTTATTTACACACACAAATAGAAAGAAAAACTTCTATTTTGTTTATCATTTTTTATGTGTAGGTTTCAAAATTCTCTTAGGAATTAAGGTTCAACCTCCAACGTGAATCTTGGCAGGTAAGCTTCTGTATAGTCATGTAAATATAGGGAGGGGCCAAAGGTTCAGCCTCAACTGTGGATTTGATTGTGATGAAAACTAATACAAAGTCAGTGCTTCTCTGTGAACCTTAAGAAAATTACAGTTGTAAAAGAGAGTGATAAGGTGGGGACAGTTCAGTCTAAAGACAAGGCTTACACAGAATTACTTATGGCAAGTTTCTCCCAATACCAATATTTGATGCATAAAGTCTTACTAAAATTTTATTTTAAAAAGTATTCCCTTTTTATTCTAGCAAGGTGCCATTGTAAAAACAAATCATTTTTCTTTGTTTCTAAAAAGAGATGATTGCTTTCATATATTTATTCCTTTATTTATTTTGGATGATATTATATTTAATTATTTTTATGTGTTACTTATTGTGATGCTATATTTTTAAACTATTATTTATAAATACTTTAAAAGAGATTATGAGCTACTTAGGATCTTTAATGATTCCTTTTATTGTCAAATTTTCTGATGTAGCCCAACTGCTAATAACTTCCTTTTTTGTTTTCTACTATGTAAATTTGGCATCAACTTAATTGAACTCTGTAGCTAATTCTATTTTTATCAATATAGATATTCTTTTCCCAGTTGGTATGAGAAAGTCATTTAGGATGGAGATTCTGTATTTTACAGTTTGGAAAAGGTTTTTGGCAAAACTGATGTCTCTCAAGACTTGTGAAATACTTAATAAATAATTATTAGATTATCAATGTCTGCCTTTAGATTTTCTAGTACTTTAAATGTATCTATAAGTATTATGTGGACAGAATGATTTCCACTACAGTAATATTCATGGAAATTGCTAGCATTCATTTACCCTATATTTTTCCGGCAAAATGCCCACCAAAGATTCATCCCCATTAAAAAATCATTTTTATTTTCTCTACAAAACACTTTGCCTATCTAAAGTTCTACTATTTAGAGATTCAAAACAAGACACAGATCCAAGTCCTCTTATATTACCCTCATCTTAAATGAGTCAGAAATAGAGCTGATTTTTCTGTCTAGCCTACCAAGGAAGTAGGTTGATCTCTCAGGTTTTGCCTGGTACTAGAAAACAAAAAGACTTTTACATATCCTCAGACAGTGCTATCTTAAAATTATGATCTAAAAACAAAAATCAAAAACAGACTGAGAAATTGGTGAGTATTTTCTTCATGCTTTCAAGTTATTTGAACAGATTCACTTGCACAGATGTAGATTATAACACTGATTCCCACTTTTATGACAGCTATTATTTGAGCAAATATTATTCCTCAAAATTTTTTAAATTGTTATTTCAGGTTTATTTTATTGACTCAGACTGGGAATCTTCTTTACAGGTTACTCTCTCACTCACACTGTGTACTCTAACAAATACTCCTTCGTATTCTCAATTTAAGATTTTTCTGAGATCTGATAAATAGAAGTCATACAGCAACTTTCTCACTTCTTTAATTCTATTTAAGACATTATAGCATGTTGGCATACAGTTATATAATAGAATAATATGTGTGTGTGTATTTATCAGTGTTTATATATACTTTAAAACTTAACCTCTTCTTCAATGCATGACTTGTGAGTCCTTTTTCTTTTATTTTCCACTTGATAGGTTGTCTTTTCATTTGTTGATACGTTACTATGCAGAAGATTTTTGTTCTTCTTTCTCTCTCTCTCTCTCTTCTCTTCTCTTCTCTTTTT
>NC_045731.1:28838798-28897438 GCF_009834535.1 Camelus ferus
TTTCGTAGTGTCGGTTTGAAGTTCCTGCTTTTTTCACTGTAAAACACAGTTGGAGCTAGTACCACCCCTTATAAATGTATGGAGTGTTGTTTGCAACTGAAAAGAAACTTTGCGTTCTCAACAAGCTAGGTGAAGAATGGCTTTCACACACAATTATCTCTCAGAACTGAGCATGTGGAGAGACGTTCGTTCATATAGCACAAAAGGAACGGGTTGCCGGGGAAACTATTCTCTGTTTCTCAATCTGTTCTAGGCCGGGATTTGAAGACTTCCTGCAGTTTTTCACTGTAAACCCGAGTTGGCGCAGATCCTCCTTTATTTATGTTGATTGTGATATGCAACTGAATAGAAAATTTTTCCCAACAAGCTAAGTGATAGTACGCCTTTCACACACTTTTATCTCGAGATGAGCATTGGAGAGACGTTCGTTCATTTAGCACAAGGTAACCGGTTGAAGGGGAAACTTTTACTCTGGTTTATCAGTGTGTTTCCTAGTGTCCGTTGGAAGTTCCTGCAGTTTTCTCTGTAAAACTGAGTTGGAGCTATTACCTACCCATATATATTTATGGAGTGTAGTTTGCAACTGAGAAGTATCTTTGTGTTCCCAACAAGCTAGGTGAAGGACGGCTTTCAATCACAATTATTTCTCAGAACTGAGCATGTGGAGAGACTTTCGTTCACCTAGGACAAATGGAACGTTTTACAGGAGAAATTTTTACTCTTGGTTCTGAGAATGTTTCCTACTGCCGGTTTCAAGTTCCTGCAGTTTTCACTGTAAAATCGAATTGGAGCTAGTACCTCCCCATATATATTTATGGAGTGTAGTTTGCAACTGAAAAGAAACATTGTGTTCCCAACAAGCTAGGTGAAGGACGGCTTTCACACACACTTATCTCTCAGAACTTTGCATGTGGAGAAACTTTCATTCATCTACCACAAAGGGAAAGGGATGCAGGGGAAACTATTCTCAGGTTTATCAATATGTTTCCTAGTGCCAGTTTGAAGTTCCTGTAGTTTTCATTGTAAATGCGAGTTGGAGCTAGTACCTCCCCTTATATAAGTATGGATTGTGGTTTGGAACTTAATAGAATGTTTGTGTTCCCAACAAGCTATGTGAAGGACGGCTTTCACACACACTTATCTCTCAGAACTGAGCATGTGGAGAGACGTTCGTTCAAATAGGACAAAGGGAAGTTTTACAGGAGAAACTTTTACTCTGGGTTCTGAGACTGTTTCCTAGTGCCGGATTGAAGTTCCTGCAGTTTACACTGTAAAACCGATTTGAGCTAATACCTCCCCATATATATGTATGGAGTGTAGTTTGCAACTGAAAAGAAACTTTGTGTTCCCTACAAGCTTGGTGATGTACAGCTTTCACACACAATTGTCTCTCAGACCTGAGCATTTGGAGAGACTTTCATTCATCTAGCACATAGGGAGAGGGTTGCAGGGGAAAGTATTGTCTGGTTTCTCAATCTGTTTTCTAGTGCTGGTTTGAAGTTCCTGCAGTTTTCACTGTAATCCCGAGTTGGAGCTAGTTCCTCCCCTTATATATGTGTGGATTGTGGTTTACAACTGAATAGAAACTTTGTATTCCCAACAAGCTAGGTGAAGGACGGCTTTCACACACACTTATCTCTCTGATCTGAGCATATGGAGAGACGTTCATTCATCTAGCACAAAGGAACGGGTTGCAGGGGAAACTTTTACTAAGCTTTCTCAGTCTGCTTCCTAGTGCCTTATTGAAGTTCCTGCAGTTACACTGTAAAACCGATTTGAGCTATTACCTCCCCATATATATGTATGGAGTGTATTTTGCAACTGAAAAGAAACTTTGTGTTTCCAAAAAGCTTTGTGAAGGTCGGCTTTCACACACAGTTTTCTCTCAGAACTGAGCATGTGGAGAGACGTTCGTTCACATAGGACAAAGGGAACGGTTTACAGGAGAAACTTTTACTCTTGGTTCTGAGAATGTTTCCTAGTGCCGGTTTAAATTTCCTGCAGTTTTCACTGTAAAACCGATTTGGAGCTTGTACCTCCCCATATATATGTATGGAGTGGAGTTTGCAACTGTAAAGAAACTTTGTGTTCCCAAAAATCTAGGTGAAGGATGGCTTTCACACACACTTATCTCTCAGAACTGAGCATGTGGAGAGACGTTCGTTCATTTAGCATCAAGGGAACGGGCTGCAGGGGAAACTTTTACTCTGATTTCACAGTCTGTTTCCTAGTGCCGTTTTGAAGTTCCGGCAGTTTTCAGTGTTAAACCGATTTGAGCTAGTACTTAAGGATGTATATGTATGGAGTGTATTTTGCAACTGAAAAGAAACATTGTGTTCCCAGCAAGCTAGGTGAAGGACGGCTTTCTCACACAATTATCTCTCAGAACTTAACATGTGGAGAGATTTTGTTCACCTAGCACAAAGGGAACGGGTTGCAGGAGAAACTGTTTCTCTGGGTTCTGATTCTGTTTCCAAGTGCTGGTTTGAAGTTCCTGCAGTTTTCACTGTAAAACCGAGTTGGAGATAGTACCTCCCCATATATATCTATGAAGTGTAATTTGCAACTGAAAAGAAACTTTGTGTTCCCAAAAAGTTAGGTGAAGGACGGCTTTCACACCCACATATCTCTCAGAACTGAGCATGTGGAGAGACTTTCGTTCATCAAGCACAAATGGAATGGGATGCAGGGGAAATTTTACTAAGATTTCTCAGTCTGTTTCCTAGTGCCTTATTGAAGTTCTTGCAGTTTTCACTGTAAAATCGATTTGAGCTCGTACCTCACCTTATAAATAAATGGAGTGTAGTTTGCACTTAAAAGAAGCTATGTGTTCCCGACAAGCCAGGTGAAGGACGCCTTTCACACACACTTATCTCTCAGAACTGAGCATGTGGAGAGACGTTCGTTCACCTAGGGCAAATGGACGGTTTACAGGAGAAACATTTACTCTGGGTTTTGAGAGTCTTTCCAAGTGCCGGATTAAAGTTCCTGCAGTTTTCACTCTAAAACCCAGTTGGAGCTTGTACCTCCCCATATATATGTTAGGAGTGTAGTTTGCAACTGAAAAGAAACTTTGTGTTCCCAAGAAGCTAGGTGAAGGACGGCTTTCACTCACACTTATCTCTCAGAACAGAGCAAGTGGAGAGATATTCGTTCATCCAGCACAATGGGAACGGGTACCTGGGAAAGATTTACTCTGGATTCTCAGTCTGTTTCCTAGAGCCGGTTTGAAGTTCCTGCATTTTTCACTGTAAATCCGAGTTGGAGCTAGTACCTCCCCATATATATGTATGGAGTGTAGTTTGCAACTGAAAAGAAACTTTGTGTTTCCAAAAAGCTATGTGAAGGTCAGCTTTCACACACAGTTATCTCTCAGAACTTAGCATGTGGAGAGACGTTCGTTCACATAGGACAAAGGGTAGTTTTACAGGAGAAACTTTTACTCTGGGTTCTGAGACTGTTTCCTAGTGCCGGATTGAAGTTCCTGCAGTTTACACTGTAAAACCGATTTGAGCTAGTACCTCCCCATATATATGTATGGAGTGTAGTTTGCAACTGAAAAAAATCTTTGTGTTCCCAACAAGCTAGGTGAAGGACGGCTTTCACTTACAGTTATCTCTGAGAACTGAGCATGTGGAGAGACGTTCATTCTTCTAGCACAAAGGTAGCGGGTTGCAGGAGAATCTATTGTCTGGTTTCTCAATCTGTTTTCTTGTGCCGGTTTGACGTTCCTGCAGTTTTCAGTGTAACCCGAGTTGGAGCTCTTACCTCCCCTTATATATGTATGGATTGTGGTTGGCAACTGAATAGAAACTTTGTATTCCCAACAAGCTAGGTGAAGGACGGCTTTCAGACACACTTATCTCTCTGATCTGAGCATCTGGAGAGACGTTCATTCATCTAGCACAAAGGGAACGGGTTGCAGGGGAAACTTTTACTCTGGTATCTCAGTGTGTTTCCTAGTGTTGGTTTTAAGTTCCTGCAGTTTTCTCTGTAAAACCGAGCTGGAGCTAGTCCCTAACCTTATATAATTATGGAGTGTAGTTTGCAACTGAAAAGAATCTTTGTGTTCCCAACAAGCTAGGTGAAGGACGGCTTTCTCACACAGTTATCCTTGAGAACTGAGCATGTGGAGAGACTTTCGTTCACCTAGCACAAATTGAATGGGTTGCAGGAAAAACTGTTTCTCTCGGTTCTGCGTCTGTTTCCTAGTGCCGATCTGAAGTTCCAGCAGTTTTCTCTGTAAAACCGAGTTGGAGCTAGTACCTCCCCATATATATGTATGGAATGCAGTTTGCAACTGAAAAGAAATTTTGTGTTCCCAACAAGCTAGGTGAAGGGCGGCTTTCACACACACTTATCTCTAGAACTGAGCATGTGTAGAGACGTTCGTTCATCTAGCAAAAAGTGAACGGGTTGCAGGGGAAATTTTACTAAGCTTTCTCAGTCTGTTTCCTAGTGCCGTATTGAAGTTCCTGCAGTTTTCACTGTAAAAAACATTAGGAGCTTGGACTTCCCCATATATATGTATGAAGTGTAGTTTGCAAATTAAAAGAATCTTTGTGTTCCCAACAAGCTATGTGAAGTGCGGCTTTCACACACATATATCTCTCAGAACTGAGCATGTGGAGAACGTTCGTTCACCTAGCACAAAGTGAACGTGTTGCAGGAGAAACTTTTTCTCTGGGTTCTGAGTCTGTTTCCTAGTGCCGGTTTGAATTTCCTGCACTTTTCACTGTAAAACCTAGTTGGAGCTAGTAGCACCCATATATATATACGGAGTGTAGTTTGCAACTGAAAAGAAACTTTGCGTTCTCCTCAAGCTAGTTGAAGGATTGCTTTCACACACAATTATCTCTCAGAACTCAGCATGTGGATAGACGATCGTTCATCCAGCACAATGGGAATGGTTAGCATGTGAAACTGTTACTCTGTTTTCTCAGTCTGTTTCCTAGAGCCGGTTGGAAGTTCCTGCAATTTTCACTGTAAAACTGAATTGGAGCTAGTACCTCCACATATATATGTATGGAGTGTTGTTTGAAAATGAAAAGAAACTTTGTTTTCCCAACAAGCTAGGTGAAGGACGGCTTTCATACACACTTACCTCTCAGATCTGAGCATGTGGAGAGACGTTCGTTCACCTAGGACAAAGGGAACGTTTTACAGGAGAAACTTGTACTCGGGGTTCTGAGACTGTTTCCTAGTGCTGGATTAAAGTTCCTGCAGTTTTCACTGTAAAACCTAGTTGGAGCTAGTACCTCCCCATATATATGTATGGAGTGTAGTTTGCAACAGAAAAGAAACTTTGTGTTCCCAACAAGTTTGTTGATATATGGCTTTCACACACACTTATCTCTCAGAACTGAGCATGTGGACAGACGTTCATTCATCTAGCACAAAGGGAGCGGGTTGCAGGGAAAGTATTGTCTGGTTTCTCAATCTGTTTTCTAGTGCCGATTAGAAGTTCCTGTAGTTTTCACTGTAAACCGGGTTTGGAGCTAGTACCTCCCCTTACATATGTATGGATTGTGGTTTGCAACTTAATAGAAACTTTGTGTTCCCAACAAACTATGTGAAGTAGGCTTTCACACACATTTATCTCTCAGAACTGAGCATCTGTAGAGACGTTCATTCATCTTGCACAAAGGGGAAGTGTTGCAGGGGAAACTTTTACCCTGGTTTCTCAGTGTGTTCCTAGTGTCCGTTGGAAGTTCCTGCAATTTTCTCTGTAAAACCGTGTTGGAGCTAGTACCTACCGATATATATTTGTGGAATGTAGTTTGCAACTGAGAAGTATCTTTGTGTTCCCAACAAGCTATGTGAAGAACGGCTTTCACACACAATTATCACTCAGAATTGAGCATGTGGAGAGACGTTCGTTCACCTAGCAAAAAGTGAAAGGGTTGCAGGAGAAACTTTTTCTCTGGGTTCTGAGTCTGTTTCGTAGTGTCGGTTTGAAGTTCCTGCTTTTTTCACTGTAAAACACAGTTGGAGCTAGTTCCAACCCTTATAAATGTATGGAATGTTGTTTGCAACTGAAAAGAAACTTTGCGTTCTCAACAAGCTAGGTGAAGAATGGCTTTCACACACAATTATCTCTCAGAACTGAGCATGTGGAGAGACGTTCGTTCATATAGCACAAAAGGAACGGGTTGCCGGGGAAAGTATTCTCTGGTTTCTCAATCTGTTTCCTAGTGCCGGTTTGAAGTTCCTGCAGTTTTCACTGTAAACCCGAGTTGGAGCTAGATCCTCCCCTTATATATGTATGGATTGTGATATGCAACTGAATAGAATATTTTATTCCCAACAAGCTAAGTGAAGTACGCCTTTCACAAACTTTTATCTCTCAGATCTGAGCATCTGGAGAGACGTTCGTTCATTTAGCACAAAGGTAACCGGTTGAAGGGGAAACTTTTACTCTGGTTTATCAGTGTGTTTCCTAGTGTCCGTTGGAAGTTCCTGCAGTTTTCTCTGTAAAACCGAGTTGGAGCTAGTACCTCCCCATATATATTTATGGAGTGTAGTTTGCAACTGAGAAGTGTCTTTGTGTTCCCAACAAGCTAGGTGAAGGACGGCTTTCACACACACATATCTCTCAGAACTGAGCATGTGGAGAGACTTTCGTTCACCTAGGACAAATGGAACTTTTTACAGGAGAAATTTTTACTCTTGGTTCTGAGAATGTTTCCTACTGCCGGTTTCAAGTTCCTGCAGTTTTCACTGTAAAATCGAATTGGAGCTAGTACCTCCCCATATATATTTATGGAGTGTAGTTTGCAACTGAAAAGAAACATTGTGTTCCCAACAAGCTAGGTGAAGGACGGCTTTCACACACACTTATCTCTCAGAACTTTGCATGTGGAGAAACTTTCATTCATCTACCACAAAGGGAAAGGGATGCAGGGGAAACTATTCTCAGGTTTATCAATATGTTTCCTAGTGCCAGTTTGAAGTTCCTGTAGTTTTCATTGTAAATGCGAGTTGGAGCTAGTACCTCCCCTTATATAAGTATGGATTGTGGTTTGGAAACTGAATAGAATGTTTGTGTTCCCAACAAGCTATGTGAAGGACGGCTTTCACACACACTTATCTCTCAGAACTGAGCATGTGGAGAGACGTTCGTTCAAATAGGACAAAGGGAAGTCTTACAGGAGAAACTTTTACTCTGGGTTCTGAGACTGTTTCCTAGTGCCGGATTGAAGTTCCTGCAGTTTTCACTGTAAAATCGAGTTGGAGCTATTACCTCCCCTTATATATGTATGGAGTGTAGTTTGCAACTGAAAAGAAACTTTGTGTTCCCTACAAGCTTGGTAATGTACAGCTTTCACACACAATTGTCTCTCAGACCTGAGCATGTGGAGAGACGTTCATTCATCTAGCACATAGGGAGAGGGTTGCAGGGGAAAGTATTGTCTGGTTTCTCAATCTGTTTTCTAGTGCCAGTTTGAAGTTCCTGCAGTTTACACTGTAAAACCGATTTGAGCTATTACCTCCCCATATATATGTATGGAGTGTATTTTGCAACTGAAAAGAAACTTTGTGTTTCCAAAAAGCTTTGTGAAGGTCGGCTTTCACACACAGTTTTCTCTCAGAACTGAGCATGTGGAGAGACGTTCGTTCACATAGGACAAAGGAACGGTTTACAGGAGAAACTTTTACTCTTGGTTCTGAGAATGTTTCCTAGTGCTGGTTTAAAGTTCCTGCAGTTTTCACTGTAAAACCGATTTGGAGCTTGTACCTCCCCATATATATGTATGGAGTGGAGTTTGCAACTGTAAAGAAACTTTGTGTTCCCAAAAATCTAGGTGAAGGACGGCTTTCACACACACTTATCTCTCAGAAGTGAGCATGTGGAGAGACGTTCGTTCATCTAGCATCAAGGGAACGGGTTGCAGGAGAAACTTTTACTCTGATTTCTCAGTCTGTTTCCTAGTGCCGTTTTGAAGTTCCGGCAGTTTTCACTGTAAAACCGATTTGAGCTAGTACCTCAGGATGTATATGTATGGAGTGTATTTTGCAACTGAAAAGAAACATTGTGTTCCCAGCAAGCTAGGTGAAGGACGGCTTTCTCACACAATTATCTCTCAGAACTTAACATGTGGAGAGACTTTTGTTCACCTAGCACAAAGGGAACGGGTTGCAGGAGAAACTGTTTCTCTGGGTTCTGATTCTGTTTCCAAGTGCTGGTTTGAAGTTCCTGCAGTTTTCACTGTAAAACCGAGTTGGAGATAGTACCTCCCCATATATATCTATGGAGTGTAATTTGCAACTGAGAAGAAACTTTGTGTTCCCAAAAAGTTAGGTGAAGGACGGCTTTCACACCTACATATCTCTCAGAACAGAGCATGTGGAGAGAAGTTCGTTCATCAAGCACAAATGGAACGGGATGCAGGGGAAATTTTACTAAGTTTTCTCAGTCTGTTTCCTAGTGCCTTATTGAAGTTCTTGCAGTTTTCACTGTAAAATCGATTTGAGCTCGTACCTCCCCATATAAATGTATGGAGTGTAGTTTGCCACTTAAAAGAAGCTATGTGTTCCCGACAAGCCAGGTGAAGAACGCCTTTCACACACACTTATCTCTCAGAACTGAGCATGTGGAGAGACGTTCGTTCACCTAGGGCAAATGGACGGTTTTCAGGAGAAATATTTACTCTGGGTTTTGAGAGTCTTTCCAAGTGCCGGATTAAAGTTCCTGCAGTTTTCACTCTAAAACCCAGTTGGAGCTTGTACCTCCCCATATATATGTTAGGAGTGTAGTTTGCAACTGAAAAGAAACTTTGTGTTCCCAAGAAGCTAGGTGAAGGACGGCTTTCACTCACACTTATCTCTCAGAACAGAGCAAGTGGAGAGATATTCGTTCATCCAGCACAATGGGAACGGGTACCTGGGAAAGATTTACTCTGGATTCTCAGTCTGTTTCCTAGAGCCGGTTTGAAGTTCCTGCATTTTTCACTGTAAATCCGAGTTGGAGCTAGTACCTCCCCATATATATGTATGGAATGTAGTGTGCAAATGAAAAGAAATTTTGTGTTCCCAAAAAGCTAGGTGAAGGACGGCTTCCACACACAATTATCTCTCAGAACTGAGCATGTGGAGAGACGTTCGTTCACCTAGGATAAAGGGAAGTTTTACAGGAGAAAGTTTTACTCTGGGTTCTGAGACTGTTTACTAGTGCCGGATTGAAGTTCCTGCAGTTTTCACTGTAAAACCGAGTTGGAGATACTACCTCCCCATATATATTTATGGACTGTAGTTTGCAACTGAATAGAAACTTTGTGTTCCCAACAAGCTTGGTAATGTACGGCTTTCACACACAATTATCTCTCAGAACTGAGCATGAGGAGAGACATTCATTCATCTAGCACAAAGGGAGCGGGTTGCAGGGGAAAGTAATTTCTGGTCTCTCAATCTGTTTTCTAGTGCCAGTTTGAAGTTCCTGCAGTTTTCACTGTAAACACGAGTTGGAGCTAGTACCTCCCCTTATATATGTATGGACTGTGGTTTGCAACTTATTAGAAACTTTGTGTTCCCAACAAGCTATGTGAAGTACGGCTTTCACACACATTTATCTCTCAGATCTGAGCATGTGGAGAGACGTTCATTCATCTAGCAAAAAGGGAACGGGTTGCAGGGGAAACTTTTACTCTGGTTCCTCAGTGTGTTTCCTAGTGTCCGTTGGAAATTCCTGAAGTTTTCTCTTTAAAACCGAGTTGGAGCTTGTACCTACCCATATCTATTTATGGAGTGTAGTTTGCAACTGAGAAGTATCTTTGTGTTCCCAACAACCTAGGTGAAGGACGGCTTTCACACACACTTATCTCTCAGAACTGAGCATGTGGAAAGACGTTCGTTCATCAGGCACAATGGGAACGGGTAGAAGGGGAAACTGTTACTCTGTGTTCTCAGTCTGTTTCCTAGAGCCGGTTTGAAGTTCCTGCAGTTTTCACTGTAAAACCGAGTTGGAGCTAGTACTTCCCCATATATATGTATGGGGTGTATTTTGCAACAGAAATGAAACTTTGTGTTCCAACAAGCTAGGCAAAGTGCGGCTTTCACACACACTTATCTCTCAGAATTGAGCATGGGGAGAGACGTTCGTTCACCTAGGAAATTTGGAACGGTTTACAGGAAAAGCTATTACTCTGGGTTCTGAGAATGTTTCCTAGGGCCGGTTTCAAGTTCCTGCAGTTTTCACTGTAAAACCGAATTGGAGCTAGTACCTCCCCATATATATCTATGGAGTGTAGTTAACAAATGAAAAAAAACTTTGTGTTCCCAACAAGCTAGTTGAAGGACGGCTTTCACACACACTTATCTCTCAGAACTGAGCTAGTGGAGAGACGTTCATTCATCTACCACAAAGGGAAGGGGATGCAGGGGAAACTATTCTGTGGTTTATCTATCTGTTTCCTAGTGCCGTTTTGAAGTTCCTGCAGTTTTCATCGTAAATGCGAGTTGGAGGTAGTACCTCCCCTTATGTATGTATGGATTGTGGTTTGAAACGGAATAGAAACTTTGTGTTCCCAACAAGCTAGGTGAAGTACGGCTTTCACACTCATTTATCACTCAGATCTGAGCATCTGGAGAGACGTTCATTCATTTAGCACAAACGGAAATGTTTGCATGGGAAACTTTTACTCTGGTTTCTCAGTGTGTTTCCTAGTGTCCGTTTGAAGTTCCAGCAGTTTTCTCTGTAAAACTGAGTTGGAGCTAGTACCTACCCTTATATATATTTGGAGTGTAGTTTGCAACTGAGAAGTATCTTTGTGTTCCCAACAAGCTAGGTGAAGGACGGCTTTCAAACACACTTATCTCTCAGAATTGAGCATGTGGAGAGACGTTCGTTCACCTAGCACAAAATGAACGTGTTGTAGGAGAAACTGTTTATCTGGGTTCTGAATCTGTTTCCTAGTGCCGGTTTGAAGTTACTGCAGTTTTCACTGTTAAACCCATTTGGAGTTAGTACCACCCCATATATTTGTATGGAGTGTAGTTTGCAACTGAAAAGAAACTTTGCGTTCTCAACAAGTTAGTTGAAGTATGGCTTCCACACACAATTTTCTCTCAGAACTGAGCATGTGGAGAGACGTTCGTTCATGTAGCACAAAGGGGACGGGATGCAGGGGAAACTAATCTCTGTTTTATCAATATGTTTCCTAGTGCCAGTTTGATGTTCCTGAAGTTTCACTGTAAACACGAGTTGTAGCTAGTACCTCCTCTTATATATTTATGGATTGTGGTTTGCAACTGAATAGAAACTTTGTGTTCCCAACAAGCTATGTGAAGGACGGCTTTCACACACACTTATCTCTCAGAACTGAGCATGTGGAGAGACGTTCGTTCACATAGGACAAAGGGAAGTTTTACAGGAGAAACTTTTACTCTGGGTTCTGAGACTGTTTCCTAGTGCCGGATTGAAGTTCCTGCAGTTTTCACTGTAAAACCGAGTTGGAGCTTTTACCTCCCCTTATATATGTATGGAGTGTCGTTTGCAACTGAAAAGAATCTTTGTGTTCCCTACAAGCTTGGTGATGTACGGCTTTCACACACAGTTATCTCTCAGAACTGAGCATGTGGAGAGACGTTCATTCATCTAGCACAAAGGGAGCGGGTTGCAGGGGAAAGTATTGTCTGGTTTCTCAATCTGTTTTCTTGTGCCGGTTTGAAGTTCCTTCAGTTTTCACTGTAATCCCGATTTGGAGCTACTACCTCCCCTTATATATGTATGGATTGTGGTTTGCAACCTAATAGAAATTTTGTGTTCCCAACAAGCTATGTGAAGTAAGGCTTTCACACACATTTATCTCTCAGATCTGAGCATCTGGAGAGACATTCATTCATCTAGCAGAAACGGAACTGGTTGGAGGTGAAACTTTTACTCTGGTATCTCAGTGTGTTTCCTAGTGTCCGTTGGAAGTTCCTGCAGATTTCTCTATAAAACCGAGTTGGAGCTAGTACCTACCCATATCTATTTATGGAGTGTAGTTTGCAACTGAGAAGTATATTTGTTTTCCCAACAAGTTAGTTGAAGTACGGCTTTCACACACACTTATCTCTCAGAACTGAGCATGTGGAGAGACGTTCGTTCACCTAGGACAAAGGGAACGGTTTCCAGGAGAAACTATTTCTCTGGGTTCTGAGAATGATTCCTAGGGCCGGTTTCAAGTTCCTGCAGTTTTCACTGTAAAACCGAATTGGAAATATTACCTCCCCATATATATTTATTGTTTGTAGTTGACAATTGAAAAGAAACTTTGTGTTCCCAACAAGCTAGGTGTAGGACGGCTTTAACACACATATTTCTCTCAGAATTTTGCATGTGGAGAAACTTTCATTCATCTACCACAAAGGGAAAGGGATGCAGGGGAATTTATTCTCTGGTATATCAATATGGTTCCTAGTGCCAGTTTGAATTTCCTGCAGTTTTCATTTTACATGCGAGTTGGAGCTAGTACCTCCCCTTATATATGTATGCATTGTGGTTTGCAACTGAATAGAAACTTTGTGTTCCCAACAAGCTAGATTAAGGACGGCTTCCACACACAATTATCTCTCAGAACTGAGCATGTGGAGAGACGTTCATTCACCTAGGACAAAAGGAAGTTTTACATGAGAAACTTTTACTCTGGGTTCTGAGACTGTTTACTAGTGCCGGATTGAAGTTCCTGTAGTTTTCACTGTAAAACCGAGTTGGAGATTATACCTCCCCATATATTTATGCAGTGTAGTTTGCAACTGAAAGAATCTTTGTTTTCCCAACAAGATAGATGTAGGACGGCTTTCACACACACTTATCTCTTATAACTGAGCATGTGGATAGACGTTCGTTCATCTAGCACAAATGGAACGGGTTGCAGGGGAAATTTTACTAAGTTTTCTCAGTCTGTTTCCTAGTGCCGTATTGAATTCCTGCAGTTTTCACTGTAAAATCGATTTGAGCTAGTACCTCCCCATATATATGTATGGAATGTAGTTTGCAACTGAAAAGAAATTTTGTGTTCCCAACAAGCTACTTGAAGGACGGCTTTCACACACAATTTTCTCTCAGAAATGAGCATTTGGAGAGACGTTCTTTCATCTAGCACAAAGGGGACGGTTTGAAGGAGAAATTTTTACTCTGGTTTCTCAGTCTATTTCCTAGTGCCAGTTTGAAGTTCCTGCAGTTTTCACAGTAAAAACCAGTTGGATCTACGACCTCCCCATATATAAGTGTGGATTGTAGTTTGCAACTGGAAAGAAACTTTGTGTTCCAAACAAGCTCGGTGAAGGACGGCTTTCACACACACTTATCTCTCAGGACTGAGCATGTGGAAAGACGTTCGTTCACCTAGGACAAAGGGACGGTTTACAGGAGAAATTTTACTTTGGATTCTGAGACTGTTTCCTAGTGCCGGTTTGAATTTCCTGCAGTTTTCACTGTAAAATAGAGTTGAGCTAGAACATCCCCATATATAAGTATGGAGTGTAATTTGCAACTGAAAAGAAACTTTGTGTTCCCAACAAGCTAGGTGAAGGACGGCTTTCACACCCACTTTTCTCTCAGAACTGAGCATGTGGAGAGACGTTCATTCATCTTGCACAAAGGGAACGAGTTGCAGGAGAAACTATTCTCTGGTTTCTCAATCTGTTCCCTAGTGCCGGTATGAAGTTCCTGCAGTTTTCAATGTAAAACCCATTTGGAGCTAGGACCTCCCCATATATATGCGTGGATTGTAGTTTGCAAATGAAAAGAAATTTTGTGTTCCCAAAAAGCTAGCTGAAGGACGGCTTTCACACACACTTATCTCTCAGAATTGAGCATGGGGAGAGACGTTCGTTCACCTAGGAAATTTGGAACGGTTTACAGGAAAAGCTATTACTCTGGGTTCTGAGAATGTTTCCTAGGGCCGGTTTCAAGTTCCTGCAGTTTTCACTGTAAAACCGAATTGGAGCTAGTACCTCCCCATATATATCTATGGAGTGTAGTTAACAAATGAAAAAAAACTTTGTGTTCCCAACAAGCTAGTTGAAGGACGGCTTTCACACACACTTATCTCTCAGAACTGAGCTAGTGGAGAGACGTTCATTCATCTACCACAAAGGGAAGGGGATGCAGGGGAAACTATTCTGTGGTTTATCTATCTGTTTCCTAGTGCCGTTTTGAAGTTCCTGCAGTTTTCATCGTAAATGCGAGTTGGAGGTAGTACCTCCCCTTATGTATGTATGGATTGTGGTTTGAAACGGAATAGAAACTTTGTGTTCCCAACAAGCTAGGTGAAGTACGGCTTTCACACTCATTTATCACTCAGATCTGAGCATCTGGAGAGACGTTCATTCATTTAGCACAAACGGAAATGTTTGCATGGGAAACTTTTACTCTGGTTTCTCAGTGTGTTTCCTAGTGTCCGTTTGAAGTTCCAGCAGTTTTCTCTGTAAAACTGAGTTGGAGCTAGTACCTACCCTTATATATATTTGGAGTGTAGTTTGCAACTGAGAAGTATCTTTGTGTTCCCAACAAGCTAGGTGAAGGACGGCTTTCAAACACACTTATCTCTCAGAATTGAGCATGTGGAGAGACGTTCGTTCACCTAGCACAAAATGAACGTGTTGTAGGAGAAACTGTTTATCTGGGTTCTGAATCTGTTTCCTAGTGCCGGTTTGAAGTTACTGCAGTTTTCACTGTTAAACCCATTTGGAGTTAGTACCACCCCATATATTTGTATGGAGTGTAGTTTGCAACTGAAAAGAAACTTTGCGTTCTCAACAAGTTAGTTGAAGTATGGCTTCCACACACAATTTTCTCTCAGAACTGAGCATGTGGAGAGACGTTCGTTCATGTAGCACAAAGGGGACGGGATGCAGGGGAAACTAATCTCTGTTTTATCAATATGTTTCCTGGTGCCAGTTTGATGTTCCTGAAGTTTCACTGTAAACACGAGTTGTAGCTAGTACCTCCTCTTATATATTTATGGATTGTGGTTTGCAACTGAATAGAAACTTTGTGTTCCCAACAAGCTATGTGAAGGACGGCTTTCACACACACTTATCTCTCAGAACTGAGCATGTGGAGAGACGTTCGTTCACATAGGACAAAGGGAAGTTTTACAGGAGAAACTTTTACTCTGGGTTCTGAGACTGTTTCCTAGTGCCGGATTGAAGTTCCTGCAGTTTTCACTGTAAAACCGAGTTGGAGCTTTTACCTCCCCTTATATATGTATGGAGTGTCGTTTGCAACTGAAAAGAATCTTTGTGTTCCCTACAAGCTTGGTGATGTACGGCTTTCACACACAGTTATCTCTCAGAACTGAGCATGTGGAGAGACGTTCATTCATCTAGCACAAAGGGAGCGGGTTGCAGGGGAAAGTATTGTCTGGTTTCTCAATCTGTTTTCTTGTGCCGGTTTGAATTTCCTTCAGTTTTCACTGTAATCCCGATTTGGAGCTACTACCTCCCCTTATATATGTATGGATTGTGGTTTGCAACCTAATAGAAATTTTGTGTTCCCAACAAGCTATGTGAAGTAAGGCTTTCACACACATTTATCTCTCAGATCTGAGCATCTGGAGAGACATTCATTCATCTAGCAGAAACGGAACTGGTTGGAGGTGAAACTTTTACTCTGGTATCTCAGTGTGTTTCCTAGTGTCCGTTGGAAGTTCCTGCAGATTTCTCTATAAAACCGAGTTGGAGCTAGTACCTACCCATATCTATTTATGGAGTGTAGTTTGCAACTGAGAAGTATATTTGTTTTCCCAACAAGTTAGTTGAAGTACGGCTTTCACACACACTTATCTCTCAGAACTGAGCATGTGGAGAGACGTTCGTTCACCTAGGACAAAGGGAACGGTTTCCAGGAGAAACTATTTCTCTGGGTTCTGAGAATGATTCCTAGGGCCGGTTTCAAGTTCCTGCAGTTTTCACTGTAAAACCGAATTGGAAATATTACCTCCCCATATATATTTATTGTTTGTAGTTGACAATTGAAAAGAAACTTTGTGTTCCCAACAAGCTAGGTGTAGGACGGCTTTAACACACATATTTCTCTCAGAATTTTGCATGTGGAGAAACTTTCATTCATCTACCACAAAGGGAAAGGGATGCAGGGGAATTTATTCTCTGGTATATCAATATGGTTCCTAGTGCCAGTTTGAATTTCCTGCAGTTTTCATTTTACATGCGAGTTGGAGCTAGTACCTCCCCTTATATATGTATGCATTGTGGTTTGCAACTGAATAGAAACTTTGTG
The DNA here is from genome assembly GCF_009834535.1 of Camelus ferus. Classification (NCBI taxonomy): domain Eukaryota; kingdom Metazoa; phylum Chordata; class Mammalia; order Artiodactyla; family Camelidae; genus Camelus; species Camelus ferus. The sequence continues at coordinate 28,855,024 of NC_045731.1, forward strand.
TTCCCAACAAGCTAGATTAAGGACGGCTTCCACACACAATTATCTCTCAGAACTGAGCATGTGGAGAGACGTTCATTCACCTAGGACAAAAGGAAGTTTTACATGAGAAACTTTTACTCTGGGTTCTGAGACTGTTTACTAGTGCCGGATTGAAGTTCCTGTAGTTTTCACTGTAAAACCGAGTTGGAGATTATACCTCCCCATATATTTATGCAGTGTAGTTTGCAACTGAAAGAATCTTTGTTTTCCCAACAAGATAGATGTAGGACGGCTTTCACACACACTTATCTCTTATAACTGAGCATGTGGATAGACGTTCGTTCATCTAGCACAAATGGAACGGGTTGCAGGGGAAATTTTACTAAGTTTTCTCAGTCTGTTTCCTAGTGCCGTATTGAATTCCTGCAGTTTTCACTGTAAAATCGATTTGAGCTAGTACCTCCCCATATATATGTATGGAATGTAGTTTGCAACTGAAAAGAAATTTTGTGTTCCCAACAAGCTACTTGAAGGACGGCTTTCACACACAATTTTCTCTCAGAAATGAGCATTTGGAGAGACGTTCTTTCATCTAGCACAAAGGGGACGGTTTGAAGGAGAAATTTTTACTCTGGTTTCTCAGTCTATTTCCTAGTGCCAGTTTGAAGTTCCTGCAGTTTTCACAGTAAAAACCAGTTGGATCTACGACCTCCCCATATATAAGTGTGGATTGTAGTTTGCAACTGGAAAGAAACTTTGTGTTCCAAACAAGCTCGGTGAAGGACGGCTTTCACACACACTTATCTCTCAGGACTGAGCATGTGGAAAGACGTTCGTTCACCTAGGACAAAGGGACGGTTTACAGGAGAAATTTTACTTTGGATTCTGAGACTGTTTCCTAGTGCCGGTTTGAATTTCCTGCAGTTTTCACTGTAAAATAGAGTTGAGCTAGAACATCCCCATATATAAGTATGGAGTGTAATTTGCAACTGAAAAGAAACTTTGTGTTCCCAACAAGCTAGGTGAAGGACGGCTTTCACACCCACTTTTCTCTCAGAACTGAGCATGTGGAGAGACGTTCATTCATCTTGCACAAAGGGAACGAGTTGCAGGAGAAACTATTCTCTGGTTTCTCAATCTGTTCCCTAGTGCCGGTATGAAGTTCCTGCAGTTTTCAATGTAAAACCCATTTGGAGCTAGGACCTCCCCATATATATGCGTGGATTGTAGTTTGCAAATGAAAAGAAATTTTGTGTTCCCAAAAAGCTAGCTGAAGGACGGCTTTCACACACACTTATCTCTCAGAATTGAGCATGGGGAGAGACGTTCGTTCACCTAGGAAATTTGGAACGGTTTACAGGAAAAGCTATTACTCTGGGTTCTGAGAATGTTTCCTAGGGCCGGTTTCAAGTTCCTGCAGTTTTCACTGTAAAACCGAATTGGAGCTAGTACCTCCCCATATATATCTATGGAGTGTAGTTAACAAATGAAAAAAAACTTTGTGTTCCCAACAAGCTAGTTGAAGGACGGCTTTCACACACACTTATCTCTCAGAACTGAGCTAGTGGAGAGACGTTCATTCATCTACCACAAAGGGAAGGGGATGCAGGGGAAACTATTCTGTGGTTTATCTATCTGTTTCCTAGTGCCGTTTTGAAGTTCCTGCAGTTTTCATCGTAAATGCGAGTTGGAGGTAGTACCTCCCCTTATGTATGTATGGATTGTGGTTTGAAACGGAATAGAAACTTTGTGTTCCCAACAAGCTAGGTGAAGTACGGCTTTCACACTCATTTATCACTCAGATCTGAGCATCTGGAGAGACGTTCATTCATTTAGCACAAACGGAAATGTTTGCATGGGAAACTTTTACTCTGGTTTCTCAGTGTGTTTCCTAGTGTCCGTTTGAAGTTCCAGCAGTTTTCTCTGTAAAACTGAGTTGGAGCTAGTACCTACCCTTATATATATTTGGAGTGTAGTTTGCAACTGAGAAGTATCTTTGTGTTCCCAACAAGCTAGGTGAAGGACGGCTTTCAAACACACTTATCTCTCAGAATTGAGCATGTGGAGAGACGTTCGTTCACCTAGCACAAAATGAACGTGTTGTAGGAGAAACTGTTTATCTGGGTTCTGAATCTGTTTCCTAGTGCCGGTTTGAAGTTACTGCAGTTTTCACTGTTAAACCCATTTGGAGTTAGTACCACCCCATATATTTGTATGGAGTGTAGTTTGCAACTGAAAAGAAACTTTGCTTTCTCAACAAGTTAGTTGAAGTATGGCTTCCACACACAATTTTCTCTCAGAACTGAGCATGTGGAGAGACGTTCGTTCATGTAGCACAAAGGGGACGGGATGCAGGGGAAACTAATCTCTGTTTTATCAATATGTTTCCTAGTGCCAGTTTGATGTTCCTGAAGTTTCACTGTAAACACGAGTTGTAGCTAGTACCTCCTCTTATATATTTATGGATTGTGGTTTGCAACTGAATAGAAACTTTGTGTTCCCAACAAGCTATGTGAAGGACGGCTTTCACACACACTTATCTCTCAGAACTGAGCATGTGGAGAGACGTTCGTTCACATAGGACAAAGGGAAGTTTTACAGGAGAAACTTTTACTCTGGGTTCTGAGACTGTTTCCTAGTGCCGGATTGAAGTTCCTGCAGTTTTCACTGTAAAACCGAGTTGGAGCTTTTACCTCCCCTTATATATGTATGGAGTGTCGTTTGCAACTGAAAAGAATCTTTGTGTTCCCTACAAGCTTGGTGATGTACGGCTTTCACACACAGTTATCTCTCAGAACTGAGCATGTGGAGAGACGTTCATTCATCTAGCACAAAGGGAGCGGGTTGCAGGGGAAAGTATTGTCTGGTTTCTCAATCTGTTTTCTTGTGCCGGTTTGAAGTTCCTTCAGTTTTCACTGTAATCCCGATTTGGAGCTACTACCTCCCCTTATATATGTATGGATTGTGGTTTGCAACCTAATAGAAATTTTGTGTTCCCAACAAGCTATGTGAAGTAAGGCTTTCACACACATTTATCTCTCAGATCTGAGCATCTGGAGAGACATTCATTCATCTAGCAGAAACGGAACTGGTTGGAGGTGAAACTTTTACTCTGGTATCTCAGTGTGTTTCCTAGTGTCCGTTGGAAGTTCCTGCAGATTTCTCTATAAAACCGAGTTGGAGCTAGTACCTACCCATATCTATTTATGGAGTGTAGTTTGCAACTGAGAAGTATATTTGTTTTCCCAACAAGTTAGTTGAAGTACGGCTTTCACACACACTTATCTCTCAGAACTGAGCATGTGGAGAGACGTTCGTTCACCTAGGACAAAGGGAACGGTTTCCAGGAGAAACTATTTCTCTGGGTTCTGAGAATGATTCCTAGGGCCGGTTTCAAGTTCCTGCAGTTTTCACTGTAAAACCCAGTTGGAGCTAGTACTTCCCCATATAAAAGTAAAGAGTGTAGTTTGCAACTGAACAGAAACTTTGCGTTCTCAACAAGCAAGGTGAAGAATGGCTTTCACACACACTTATCTCTCAGAACTGAGCATGTGGAGTGACGTTTGTTCATCTAGCAAAATGGGAACGAGTAGCATGAGAAACTTTTACTCTAGTTTCTCAGTCTGTTTCGTAGAGCCGGTTGAAGTTCCCGCAGTTTTCACTGTAAAAACGAGTTGGAGCTAGTACCTCCCCATATATATGTATGGAGTGTATTTTGCAAAGAAAAGAAACTTTTGTTCCCTACAAGCTAGGTGAAGGACGGCTTTCACACACCATTATCTCTCAGAAATGAGCATATGAAGAGACGTTCATTCATCTAGCACAAAGTGAGCGGGTTGCAAGAGAAAGTATTTTCTGGTTTCTCAATCTGTTTTCTAGAGCAGGTTTGAAGTTCCTGCAGTTTTCACAGTAAACCCGTGTTGGTGCTAGTACCTCCCCTTATATATGTATGGATTCTGGTTTGCAACTGAATAGAAACTTTGTGTTCCCAACATGCTAGGTGAAGGACGGCTTTCACACACACTTATTTCTCAGATCTGAGCATCTGGAGAGACGCTCATTCATCTAGCACAAAAAGAGCGGGTTGCCGGGGAAACTTTGACCCTGGTTCATCTGTGTGTTTCCTAGTGTCGGTTGAAAGTTCCTGCAGTTTTCTCTGTAAAACCGAGTGGGAGCTAGTATTTACCCATATATATTTATGGAGTGTAGTTTGCAAATGAGAAGAATTTTTGTGTTCCCAACAAGCTAGGTGAAGGACGGCTTTCACACACACTAATCTCTCAGAACTCAGCATGAGGAGAGACGTTTGTTCACCTAGGAGAAAGGGAAGTTTTACAGGAGAAACATATTCTCTGGGTTCTGAGACTCTTTCCTAGTGCTGGATAGAAGTTCCTGCAGTTTTCACTGTAAAACCGGGTTTGAGCTAGTACCTCCCCATATAAAAGTATGGAGTGTATTTTGCAACTGAAAAGAAATTTTGTGTTCCCAACAAGCTAGGTGAAGTGCGGCTTTCACACACACATATCTCTCAGAACTGAGCATGTGGAGAGACGTTCGTTCACCTAGGACAAAGGAACGGTTTAAAGGAGAAACTATTACTCTGGGTTCTGAGAATGTTTCCTAGGGCCGGTTTCAAATTTCTGCAGTTATCACTGTAAAACCGTATTGGAGCTAGTACCTCCCCATATATATTTATGGAGTGTATTTTACAACTGAAAAGAAACTTTGTGTTCCCAACAAGCTAGGTGAAGTACGGCTTTAACACACACTTATCTCTCAGAACTGAGCATGTGGAGAGACGTTCATTCATCTACCACAAAGGGAACGGGATGCAGGGAAACTATTCTGTGGTTTATCAATCTGTTTCCTAGTGCCGTTTTGAAGTTCCTGCAGTTTTCATTGTAAAGGCGATTTGGAGGTAGTACCTCCCCTTATATATGTATGGATTGTGGATTGCAACTGAATAGAAACTTTGTGTTCCCAACAAGCTAGGTGAAGTACGGCTTTCACACACATTTATCTCTCAGATCTGAGCATCTGGAGAGACGTTCATTCATTTAGCACATAGGGAAAGGGTTGTAGGGGAAACTTTTACTCTGGTTTCTCAGTGTGTTTCCTAGTGTCCGTTGGAAGTTCCTGCAGTTTTCTCTGTAAAACAGAGTTGGAGCTAGTACCTACCCATATATATATATGGATTGTATTTTGCAACTGAGAAGAATCTTTGCGTTCCCAACAAGCTAGGTGAAAGACGGCTTTCAAACACACTTATCTCTCAGAATAAAGCATGTGGAGGGACGTTCGTTCACCTAGCACAAATTGAACGTGTTGCAGGAGAAACTGTTTATCTGGGTTCTGAGTCTTTTTCCAAGGGCCTGTTTGAAGTTACTGCAGTTTTCACTGTTAAACACATTTGGAGGTAGAACCACCCCATATATTTGTATGGAGTGTAGTTTGCAACTGAAAAGAAACTTTGCGTTCTCAACAAGCTAGGTGAAGTATGGCTTTCACACACACTTATCTCTCAGAACTGAGCATGTGGAGAGACGTTCGTTCACCTAGGTCAAATGGACGGTTTACAGGAGAAACTTTTACTCTGGGTTCTGAGACTCTTTCCTAGTGCCGGATTGAAGTTCCTTCAGTTTTCACTCTAAAACGCAGTTGGAGCTAGTACCTCCCCATATAAAATTAAGGTGTGTAGTTTGCAACTGAAAAGAAACTTTGTGTTCCCAAGAATCTAGGTGAAGTACGGCTTTCAGTCACACTTCTCTCTCAGAACAGAGCAAGTGGAGAGAATTTGGTTCATCCAGCACAATGGGAACGGGTAGCTGGGGAAAGTGTTACTCCTGGTTCTCAGTCTGTTTCCTAGAGCCCGTTTGAAGTTCCTGCAGTTTTCACTGTAAATCCGAGTTGGAGCTAGTACCTCCCCTTATATATGTATGGAGTGTAGTTTGAAACTGAAAAGAAACTTTGTTTTTCTAACAAGCTTGTTTAAGTGCGGCTTTCACACACACTTATCTCTCAGAACTGAGCATGTGGAGAGACGTACGTTCACCTAGGACATAGGAACGTTTTAAAGGAGAAACTATTTCTCTGGGTTCTGAGAATGTTTCCTAGGGCCGGTTTCAAATTTCTGCAGTTATCACTGTAAAACCGTATTGGAGCTAGTACCTCCCCATATATATTTATGGATTGTAGTTTACAACTGAAAAGAAACTTTGTGTTCCCAAAAAGCAAGGTGAAGTACGGCTTTCACACACACTTATTTCTCAGAACTGAGCATGTGGAGAGACTTTCGTTCATCTAGCACAAAGAGAAATGTTTGCAGGGGAAATTTTACTAAGATTTCTCAGTCTGTTTCCTAGTGCCTTATAGATGTTCCTGCAGTTTTCACTGTAAAACCGAGTTGGAGCTAGTACCTCCCCATATATATGTATGGATTGTAATTTGCTACTGAAAGAAACTTTGTGTTTCCAACAAGCTGGGTGAAGGATGGCTTTAACACACACATATTTCGCAGAAATGAGCATGTGGATAGACTTTCTTTCATGTAGCACAAAGGGAACGGGTTGCAGTGTAAACTTGTTCTCTGGTTTCTCAGTCAGATTCCTAGTGCCGGTTTGAAGTTCCTGAAGTTTTCAGTGTAAAACCGATTTGAGCTAGTACCTCCCCAATATATATGAATGGTGTGTAGTTAGCATCTGAAAAGAAAATTTGTGTTCCCAAAAAGCTAGGTGAAGGACGGCTTTCACATCCACTTATCTCTCAGAACTGAGCATGTGGAGAGAATTTCGTTCATCTAGCACAAAGGGAACGGGATGCAGGGGAAATTTTACTAAGCTTTCTGTCTGTTTCCTAGTGCCGTATTGAAGTTCCTGCAGAATTCACTGTAAAATCAATTTGAGCTAGTACCTCCCCATATATTTATAAGGAGTGTAGTTTGCAACTGAAAAGAAACTTTGTGTTCCCGACAAGCTGGGTGAAGGACGCCTTTCACACACACTTACATCTCAAAACTGAGCATGTGGAGAGACCTTCATTCATCTAGCACAAAGGGAACGGGTTGCAGGAGAAACTATTCTCTGGTTTCTCAATCTATTTCCTAGGGCCGGTTTGAAGTTGCTGCAATTTTCACTGTAAACCCGAGTTGGAGCTAGAACCTCCCCTTATATATGTATGGATTGTGGTTTCCAACAAATAGTAACTTTTTGTTCCCAACAAGCTAGGTGAAGCACGGCTTTCACACACACTTATCTCTCAGAACTGAGCATGTGGAGAGACGTTCGTTCACCTAGGACAAATGAACGTTTACAGGAGAAATTTTACTCTGGTTTCTGAGACTTTTTCATAGTGCCGGATTGAAGTTCCTGCAGTTTTCACTGTAAAACCCAGTTGGAGCTAGTACTTCCCCATATAAAAGTAAAGAGTGTAGTTTGCAACTGAACAGAAACTTTGCGTTCTCAACAAGCAAGGTGAAGAATGGCTTTCACACACACTTATCTCTCAGAACTGAGCATGTGGAATGACGTTTGTTCATCTAGCAAAATAGGAACGAGTAGCATGAGAAACTTTTACTCTAGTTTCTCAGTCTGTTTCCTAGAGCCGGTTGAAGTTCCTGCAGTTTTCACTTTAAAAACGAGTTGGAGCTAGTACCTCCCCATATATATGTATGGAGTGTATTTTGCAAAGAAAAGAATCTTTTTGTTCCTTACAAGCTAGGTGAAGGACGGCTTTCACACACCCTTATCTCTCAGAAATGAGCATATGAAGAGATGTTCATTCATCTAGCACAAATTGAGCGGGTTGCAGGAGAAAGTATTTTCTGGTTTCTCAATCTGTTTTCTAGAGCAGGTTTGAAGTTCCTGCAGTTTTCACAGTAAACCCGTGTTGGTGCTAGTACCTCCCCTTATATATGTATGGATTCTGGTTTTCAACTGAATAGAAACTTTGTGTTCCCAACATGCTAGGTGAAGGACGGCTTTCAAACACACTTATTTCTCAGAACTGAGCATCTGGAGAGACGCTCATTCATCTAGCACAAAAAAGGCGGGTTGCCGGGGAAACTTTGACCCTGGTTCATCTGTGTGTTTCCTAGTGACGGTTGGAAGTTTCTGCAGTTTTCTCTGTAAAACCGAGTGGGAGCTAGTATTTACCCATATATATTTATGGAGTGTAGTTTGCAAATGAGAAGAATTTTTGTGTTCCCAACAAGCTAGGTGAAGGACGGCTTTCACACACACTAATCTCTCGGAACTCAGCATGTGGAGAGACGTTTGTTCACCTAGGAGAAAGGGAAGTTTTACAGGAGAAACATATACTCTGGGTTCTGAGACTCTTTCCTAGTGCTGGGTAGAAGTTCCTGCAGTTTTCACTGTAAAACCTGGTTTGAGCTAGTACCACCCCATATAAAAGTATGGAGTGTATTTTGCAACTGAAAAGAAATTTTGTGTTCCCAACAAGCTAGGTGAAGTGCGGCTTTCACACACACATATCTCTCAGAACTGAGCATGTGGAGAGACGTTCGTTCACCTAGGACAAAGGAACGGTTTAAAGGAGAAACTATTACTCTGGGTTCTGAGAATGTTTCCTAGGGCCGGTTTCAAATTTCTGCAGTTATCACTGTAAAACCGTATTGGAGCTAGTACCTCCCCATATATATTTATGGAGTGTATTTTACAACTGAAAAGAAACTTTGTGTTCCCAACAAGCTAGGTGAAGTACGGCTTTAACACACACTTATCTCTCAGAACTGAGCATGTGGAGAGACGTTCATTCATCTACCACAAAGGGAACGGGATGCAGGGAAACTATTCTGTGGTTTATCAATCTGTTTCCTAGTGCCGTTTTGAAGTTCCTGCAGTTTTCATTGTAAAGGCGATTTGGAGGTAGTACCTCCCCTTATATATGTATGGATTGTGGATTGCAACTGAATAGAAACTTTGTGTTCCCAACAAGCTAGGTGAAGTACGGCTTTCACACACATTTATCTCTCAGATCTGAGCATCTGGAGAGACGTTCATTCATTTAGCACATAGGGAAAGGGTTGTAGGGGAAACTTTTACTCTGGTTTCTCAGTGTGTTTCCTAGTGTCCGTTGGAAGTTCCTGCAGTTTTCTCTGTAAAACAGAGTTGGAGCTAGTACCTACCCATATATATATATGGATTGTATTTTGCAACTGAGAAGAATCTTTGCGTTCCCAACAAGCTAGGTGAAAGACGGCTTTCAAACACACTTATCTCTCAGAATAAAGCATGTGGAGGGACGTTCGTTCACCTAGCACAAATTGAACGTGTTGCAGGAGAAACTGTTTATCTGGGTTCTGAGTCTTTTTCCAAGGGCCTGTTTGAAGTTACTGCAGTTTTCACTGTTAAACACATTTGGAGGTAGAACCACCCCATATATTTGTATGGAGTGTAGTTTGCAACTGAAAAGAAACTTTGCGTTCTCAACAAGCTAGGTGAAGTATGGCTTTCACACACACTTATCTCTCAGAACTGAGCATGTGGAGAGACGTTCGTTCACCTAGGTCAAATGGACGGTTTACAGGAGAAACTTTTACTCTGGGTTCTGAGACTCTTTCCTAGTGCCGGATTGAAGTTCCTTCAGTTTTCACTCTAAAACGCAGTTGGAGCTAGTACCCTCCCCATATAAAATTAAGGTGTGTAGTTTGCAACTGAAAAGAAACTTTGTGTTCCCAAGAATCTAGGTGAAGTACGGCTTTCAGTCACACTTCTCTCTCAGAACAGAGCAAGTGGAGAGAATTTCGTTCATCCAGCACAATGGGAACGGGTAGCTGGGGAAAGTGTTACTCCTGGTTCTCAGTCTGTTTCCTAGAGCCCGTTTGAAGTTCCTGCAGTTTTCACTGTAAATCCGAGTTGGAGCTAGTACCTCCCCTTATATATGTATGGAGTGTAGTTTGAAACTGAAAAGAAACTTTGTTTTTCCAACAAGCTTGGTTAAGTGCGGCTTTCACACACACTTATTTCTCAGAACTGAGCATGTGGAGAGACTTTCGTTCATCTAGCACAAAGAGAAAGGTTTGCAGGGGAAATTATACTAAGATTTCTCAGTCTGTTTCCTAGTGCCTTATAGAAGTTCCTGCAGTTTTCACTGTAAAACCGAGTTGGAGCTAGTACCTCCCCATATATATGTATGGATTGTAATTTGCTACTGAAAGAAACTTTGTGTTTCCAACAAGCTAGTTGAAAGTCGGCTTTCACCCAAAATTATCTTTCTGAACTGAGCATGTGTATAGACGTTCGTTCATCTAGCACAATGGAAACCGGTTTCAGGAGAAACTTTTACTCTTGTTTCTCAGTCTTTTTCCTAGGGCCATTTTGAAGTTCCTGCAGTTTTCACTGTAAAACCCATTTGGAGCTAGTACCAACCCATATATATGTACGGAGTGTAGTTTGCAACTTAAAAGAAACTTTGCGTTCTCAACAAGCTGGGTGAAGGATGGCTTTAACACACACATATTTCGCAGAAATGAGCATGTGGATAGACTTTCTTTCATGTAGCACAAAGGGAACGGGTTGCAGTGTAAACTTGTTCTCTGGTTTCTCAGTCAGATTCCTAGTGCCGGTTTGAAGTTCCTGAAGTTTTCAGTGTAAAACCGATTTGAGCTAGTACCTCCCCAATATATATGAATGGAGTGTAGTTAGCATCTGAAAAGAAAATTTGTGTTCCCAAAAAGCTAGGTGAAGGACGGCTTTCACATCCACTTATCTCTCAGAACTGAGCATGTGGAGAGAATTTCGTTCATCTAGCACAAAGGGAACGGGATGCAGGGGAAATTTTACTAAGCTTTCTGTCTGTTTCCTAGTGCCGTATTGAAGTTCCTGCAGAATTCACTGTAAAATCAATTTGAGCTAGTACCTCCCCATATATTTATAAGGAGTGTAGTTTGCAACTGAAAAGAAACTTTGTGTTCCCGACAAGCTGGGTGAAGGACGCCTTTCACACACACTTACATCTCAAAACTGAGCATGTGGAGAGACCTTCATTCATCTAGCACAAAGGGAACGGGTTGCAGGAGAAACTATTCTCTGGTTTCTCAATCTATTTCCTAGTGCCGGTTTGAAGTTGCTGCAATTTTCACTGTAAACCCGAGTTGGAGCTAGAACCTCCCCTTATATATGTATGGATTGTGGTTTCCAACAAATAGTAACTTTTTGTTCCCAACAAGCTAGGTGAAGCACGGCTTTCACACACACTTATCTCTCAGAACTGAGCATGTGGAGAGACGTTCGTTCACCTAGGACAAATGAACGTTTACAGGAGAAATTTTACTCTGGTTTCTGAGACTTTTTCATAGTGCCGGATTGAAGTTCCTGCAGTTTTCACTGTAAAACCCAGTTGGAGCTAGTACTTCCCCATATAAAAGTAAAGATTGTAGTTTGCAACTGAACAGAAACTTTGCGTTCTCAACAAGCAAGGTGAAGAATGGCTTTCACACACACTTATCTCTCAGAACTGAGCATGTGGAATGACGTTTGTTCATCTAGCAAAATAGGAACGAGTAGCATGAGAAACTTTTACTCTAGTTTCTCAGTCTGTTTCCTAGAGCCGGTTGAAGTTCCTGCAGTTTTCACTTTAAAAACGAGTTGGAGCTAGTACCTCCCCATATATATGTATGGAGTGTATTTTGCAAAGAAAAGAAACTTTTTGTTCCCTACAAGCTAGGTGAAGGACGGCTTTCACACACCCTTATCTCTCAGAAATGAGCATATGAAGAGATGTTCATTCATCTAGCACAAAGTGAGCGGGTTGCAGGAGAAAGTATTTTCTGGTTTCTCAATCTGTTTTCTAGAGCAGGTTTGAAGTTCCTGCAGTTTTCACAGTAAACCCGTGTTGGTGCTAGTACCTCCCCTTATATATGTATGGATTCTGGTTTTCAACTGAATAGAAACTTTGTGTTCCCAACATGCTAGGTGAAGGACGGCTTTCAAACACACTTATTTCTCAGAACTGAGCATCTGGAGAGACGCTCATTCATCTAGCACAAAAAAGGCGGGTTGCCGGGGAAACTTTGACCCTGGTTCATCTGTGTGTTTCCTAGTGACGGTTGGAAGTTTCTGCAGTTTTCTCTGTAAAACCGAGTGGGAGCTAGTATTTACCCATATATATTTATGGAGTCTAGTTTGCAAATGAGAAGAATTTTGTGTTCCCAACAAGCTAGGTGAAGGACGGCTTTCACACACACTAATATCTCTGATCTCAGCATGTGGAGAGACGTTCGTTCACCTAGGAGAAAGGGAAGTTTTACAGGAGAAACATATACTCTGGGTTCTGAGACTCTTTCCTAGTGCTGGATAGAAGTTCCTGCAATTTTCACTGTAAAACCGGGTTTGAGCTAGTACCACCCCATATAAAAGTATGGAGTGTGATTTGCAACTGAAAAGAAATTTTGTGTTCCCAACAAGCTAGGTGAAGTGCGGCTTTCACACACACATATCTCTCAGAACTGAGCATGTGGAGAGACGTTCGTTCACCTAGGACAAAGGAACGGTTTAAAGGAGAAACTATTACTCTGGGTTCTGAGAATGTTTCCTAGGGCCGGTTTCAAATTTCTGCAGTTATCACTGTAAAACCGTATTGGAGCTAGTACCTCCCCATATAAATTTATGGAGTGTAGTTTACAACTGAAAAGAAACTTTGTGTTCCCAACAGGCTAGGTGAAGTACGGCTTTAACACACACTTATCTCTCAGAACTGAGCATGTGGAGAGACGTTCATTCATCTACCACAAAGGGAACGGGATGCAGGGGAAACTATTCTGTGGTTTATCAATCTGTTTCCTAGTGCCGTTTTGAAGTTCCTGCAGTTTTCATTGTAAAGGCGATTTGGAGGTAGTACCTCCCCTTATATATGTATGGATTGTGGATTGCAACTGAATAGAAACTTTGTGTTCCCAACAAGCTAGGTGAAGTACGGCTTTCACACACATTTATCTCTCAGATCTGAGCATCTGGAGAGACGTTCATTCATTTAGCACATAGGGAAAGGGTTGTAGGGGAAACTTTTACTCTGGTTTCTCAGTGTGTTTCCTAGTGTCCGTTGGAAGTTCCTGCAGTTTTCTCTGTAAAACAGAGTTGGAGCTAGTACCTACCCATATATATATATGGATTGTATTTTGCAACTGAGAAGAATCTTTGCGTTCCCAACAAGCTAGGTGAAAGACGGCTTTCAAACACACTTATCTCTCAGAATAAAGCATGTGGAGGGACGTTCGTTCACCTAGCACAAATTGAACGTGTTGCAGGAGAAACTGTTTATCTGGGTTCTGAGTCTTTTTCCAAGGGCCTGTTTGAAGTTACTGCAGTTTTCACTGTTAAACACATTTGGAGGTAGAACCACCCCATATATTTGTATGGAGTGTAGTTTGCAACTGAAAAGAAACTTTGCGTTCTCAACAAGCTAGGTGAAGTATGGCTTTCACACACACTTATCTCTCAGAACTGAGCATGTGGAGAGACGTTCGTTCACCTAGGTCAAATGGACGGTTTACAGGAGAAACTTTTACTCTGGGTTCTGAGACTCTTTCCTAGTGCCGGATTGAAGTTCCTTCAGTTTTCACTCTAAAACGCAGTTGGAGCTAGTACCTCCCCATATAAAATTAAGGTGTGTAGTTTGCAACTGAAAAGAAACTTTGTGTTCCCAAGAATCTAGGTGAAGTACGGCTTTCAGTCACACTTCTCTCTCAGAACAGAGCAAGTGGAGAGAATTTCGTTCATCCAGCACAATGGGAACGGGTAGCTGGGGAAAGTGTTACTCCTGGTTCTCAGTCTGTTTCCTAGAGCCCGTTTGAAGTTCCTGCAGTTTTCACTGTAAATCCGAGTTGGAGCTAGTACCTCCCCTTATATATGTATGGAGTGTAGTTTGAAACTGAAAAGAAACTTTGTTTTTCCAACAAGCTTGGTTAAGTGCGGCTTTCACACACACTTATTTCTCAGAACTGAGCATGTGGAGAGACTTTCGTTCATCTAGCACAAAGAGAAAGGTTTGCAGGGGAAATTATACTAAGATTTCTCAGTCTGTTTCCTAGTGCCTTATAGAAGTTCCTGCAGTTTTCACTGTAAAACCGAGTTGGAGCTAGTACCTCCCCATATATATGTATGGATTGTAATTTGCTACTGAAAGAAACTTTGTGTTTCCAACAAGCTAGTTGAAAGTCGGCTTTCACCCAAAATTATCTTTCTGAACTGAGCATGTGTATAGACGTTCGTTCATCTAGCACAATGGAAACCGGTTTCAGGAGAAACTTTTACTCTTGTTTCTCAGTCTTTTTCCTAGGGCCATTTTGAAGTTCCTGCAGTTTTCACTGTAAAACCCATTTGGAGCTAGTACCAACCCATATATATGTACGGAGTGTAGTTTGCAACTTAAAAGAAACTTTGCGTTCTCAACAAGCTGGGTGAAGGATGGCTTTAACACACACATATTTCGCAGAAATGAGCATGTGGATAGACTTTCTTTCATGTAGCACAAAGGGAACGGGTTGCAGTGTAAACTTGTTCTCTGGTTTCTCAGTCAGATTCCTAGTGCCGGTTTGAAGTTCCTGAAGTTTTCAGTGTAAAACCGATTTGAGCTAGTACCTCCCCAATATATATGAATGGAGTGTAGTTAGCATCTGAAAAGAAAATTTGTGTTCCCAAAAAGCTAGGTGAAGGACGGCTTTCACATCCACTTATCTCTCAGAACTGAGCATGTGGAGAGAATTTCGTTCATCTAGCACAAAGGGAACGGGATGCAGGGGAAATTTTACTAAGCTTTCTGTCTGTTTCCTAGTGCCGTATTGAAGTTCCTGCAGAATTCACTGTAAAATCAATTTGAGCTAGTACCTCCCCATATATTTATAAGGAGTGTAGTTTGCAACTGAAAAGAAACTTTGTGTTCCCGACAAGCTGGGTGAAGGACGCCTTTCACACACACTTACATCTCAAAACTGAGCATGTGGAGAGACCTTCATTCATCTAGCACAAAGGGAACGGGTTGCAGGAGAAACTATTCTCTGGTTTCTCAATCTATTTCCTAGTGCCGGTTTGAAGTTGCTGCAATTTTCACTGTAAACCCGAGTTGGAGCTAGAACCTCCCCTTATATATGTATGGATTGTGGTTTCCAACAAATAGTAACTTTTTGTTCCCAACAAGCTAGGTGAAGCACGGCTTTCACACACACTTATCTCTCAGAACTGAGCATGTGGAGAGACGTTCGTTCACCTAGGACAAATGAACGTTTACAGGAGAAATTTTACTCTGGTTTCTGAGACTTTTTCATAGTGCCGGATTGAAGTTCCTGCAGTTTTCACTGTAAAACCCAGTTGGAGCTAGTACTTCCCCATATAAAAGTAAAGATTGTAGTTTGCAACTGAACAGAAACTTTGCGTTCTCAACAAGCAAGGTGAAGAATGGCTTTCACACACACTTATCTCTCAGAACTGAGCATGTGGAATGACGTTTGTTCATCTAGCAAAATAGGAACGAGTAGCATGAGAAACTTTTACTCTAGTTTCTCAGTCTGTTTCCTAGAGCCGGTTGAAGTTCCTGCAGTTTTCACTTTAAAAACGAGTTGGAGCTAGTACCTCCCCATATATATGTATGGAGTGTATTTTGCAAAGAAAAGAAACTTTTTGTTCCCTACAAGCTAGGTGAAGGACGGCTTTCACACACCCTTATCTCTCAGAAATGAGCATATGAAGAGATGTTCATTCATCTAGCACAAAGTGAGCGGGTTGCAGGAGAAAGTATTTTCTGGTTTCTCAATCTGTTTTCTAGAGCAGGTTTGAAGTTCCTGCAGTTTTCACAGTAAACCCGTGTTGGTGCTAGTACCTCCCCTTATATATGTATGGATTCTGGTTTTCAACTGAATAGAAACTTTGTGTTCCCAACATGCTAGGTGAAGGACGGCTTTCAAACACACTTATTTCTCAGAACTGAGCATCTGGAGAGACGCTCATTCATCTAGCACAAAAAAGGCGGGTTGCCGGGGAAACTTTGACCCTGGTTCATCTGTGTGTTTCCTAGTGACGGTTGGAAGTTTCTGCAGTTTTCTCTGTAAAACCGAGTGGGAGCTAGTATTTACCCATATATATTTATGGAGTCTAGTTTGCAAATGAGAAGAATTTTTGTGTTCCCAACAAGCTAGGTGAAGGACGGCTTTCACACACACTAATATCTCTGATCTCAGCATGTGGAGAGACGTTCGTTCACCTAGGAGAAAGGGAAGTTTTACAGGAGAAACATATACTCTGGGTTCTGAGACTCTTTCCTAGTGCTGGATAGAAGTTCCTGCAATTTTCACTGTAAAACCGGGTTTGAGCTAGTACCACCCCATATAAAAGTATGGAGTGTGATTTGCAACTGAAAAGAAATTTTGTGTTCCCAACAAGCTAGGTGAAGTGCGGCTTTCACACACACATATCTCTCAGAACTGAGCATGTGGAGAGACGTTCGTTCACCTAGGACAAAGGAACGGTTTAAAGGAGAAACTATTACTCTGGGTTCTGAGAATGTTTCCTAGGGCCGGTTTCAAATTTCTGCAGTTATCACTGTAATACCGTATTGGAGCTAGTACCTCCCCATATAAATTTATGGAGTGTAGTTTACAACTGAAAAGAAACTTTGTGTTCCCAACAAGCTAGGTGAAGTACGGCTTTAACACACACTTATCTCTCAGAACTGAGCATGTGGAGAGACGTTCATTCATCTACCACAAAGGGAACGGGATGCAGGGGAAACTATTCTGTGGTTTATCAATCTGTTTCCTAGTGCCGTTTTGAAGTTCCTGCAGTTTTCATTGTAAAGGCGATTTGGAGGTAGTACCTCCCCTTATATATGTATGGATTGTGGATTGCAACTGAATAGAAACTTTGTGTTCCCAACAAGCTAGGTGAAGTACGGCTTTCACACACATTTATCTCTCAGATCTGAGCATCTGGAGAGACGTTCATTCATTTAGCACATAGGGAAAGGGTTGTAGGGGAAACTTTTACTCTGGTTTCTCAGTGTGTTTCCTAGTGTCCGTTGGAAGTTCCTGCAGTTTTCTCTGTAAAACAGAGTTGGAGCTAGTACCTACCCATATATATATATGGATTGTATTTTGCAACTGAGAAGAATCTTTGCGTTCCCAACAAGCTAGGTGAAAGACGGCTTTCAAACACACTTATCTCTCAGAATAAAGCATGTGGAGGGACGTTCGTTCACCTAGCACAAATTGAACGTGTTGCAGGAGAAACTGTTTATCTGGGTTCTGAGTCTTTTTCCAAGGGCCTGTTTGAAGTTACTGCAGTTTTCACTGTTAAACACATTTGGAGTTAGAACCACCCCATATATTTGTATGGAGTGTAGTTTGCAACTGAAAAGAAACTTTGCGTTCTCAACAAGCTAGGTGAAGTATGGCTTTCACACACACTTATCTCTCAGAACTGAGCATGTGGAGAGACGTTCGTTCACCTAGGTCAAATGGACGGTTTACAGGAGAAACTTTTACTCTGGGTTCTGAGACTCTTTCCTAGTGCCGGATTGAAGTTCCTTCAGTTTTCACTCTAAAACGCAGTTGGAGCTAGTACCTCCCCATATAAAATTAAGGTGTGTAGTTTGCAACTGAAAAGAAACTTTGTGTTCCCAAGAATCTAGGTGAAGTACGGCTTTCAGTCACACTTCTCTCTCAGAACAGAGCAAGTGGAGAGAATTTCGTTCATCCAGCACAATGGGAACGGGTAGCTGGTGAAAGTGTTACTCCTGGTTCTCAGTCTGTTTCCTAGAGCCGGTTTGAAGTTCCTGCAGTTTTCACTGTAAATCCGAGTTGGAGCTAGTACCTCCCCTTATATATTTATGGAGTGTAATTTGAAACTGAAAAGAAACTTTGTTTTTCCAACAAGCTTTGTGAAGGTCGGCTTTCACACAAAATTATCTCTCAGAACTGAGCATGTGGAGAGACGTTCGTTAACCTAGGACAAAGGGAACGGTTTGAAGAGAAAATTTTACTCAGCATTCTCAGTCTGTTTCCTAGTTCCGGATTAAAAATCCTGCTATTTTCACTGTAAAACTGATTTGAGCTTGTAACTCCGCATGTATATGTATGGAGTGTGTTTTGCAAGTGAAAAGAAACTTTGTGTTCCCGACAAGCTAGGTGAAGGACGCCTTTCACACACACTTACCTCTCAGAACTGAGCATGTGGAGAGACGTTCATTCATCTAGCACAAAGGGAACGGTTTGCAGTAGAAACTATTCTCTGGTTTCTCAATCTGTTTCCTAGTGCCGGTTTGAAGTTCCTGCCGTTTTCACTGTAAACCCGAGTTGGAGCTAGTACATCCCCTTATATATGTATGGTTTGTGGTTTGCAACTGAATAGAGTCTTTGTGTTCCCAACAAGCTAGTTGAAGGACGGCTTCCACACACACTTATCTCTCAGATCTGAGCATCTGGAATGACGTTCATTCATCTAGCACAAAGAGAACGGTTGGCAGGTGAATATTTACTCTGGTTTCTCAGTGTTTTTCCTCGTGTTGTTTGGAAGTTCCTGCAGTTTTCTCAGTAAACCGATTTGGAGCTTGTACCAACCCATATATATATGTTGAGTGTAGTTTGCAACTGAGAAGAATCTTTGTGTTCCCAAGAAGATATGTGAACGACGGCTTTCACACTCACATATCCCTCAGACCTGAGCATGTGGAGAGACATTCGTTCACCTAGCACAAAGTGAACGTGTTGCAGGAGAAAATGTTTATCTGGGTTCTGAGTGTGTTTCCTAGTGCCGATTTGAATTTCCTGCAGTTTTCACTGTAAAACCCATTTGGAACTAGTACCAACCCATATATTTGTATCTAGTGTAGTTTGCAACTGAAAAGAATCTTTGCGTTCTCAACAAGCTAGGTGAAGGTTGGCTTTCACACACAATTATCTCTCAGAACTGAGCATGTGGAGAGATGTTCGTTCATGTAGCACAAAGGGGACGGGATGCAGGGGAAACTATTCTCTGGTTTCTCAATCTGTTTAATAGTGCCGGTTTGAAGTTCATGCAGTTTTCACTGTAAACCCGAGTTGGAGCTAGAACCTCCCCTTATATATGTATGGATTGTGGTAAGCAACTGAATAGAAAATTTTGTTCCCAACAAGCTAGTTGAAGGACGGCTTTCACACACATTTATCTCTCAGAACTGAGCATGTGGAGAGACGTTCATTCACCTAGGACAAATGGACGGTTTACAGGAGAAATTTTAACTCTGGGTTCTGAGGCTCTTTACTAATGCCGGATTGATGTTCCTGCAGTTTTCACTCTAAAATCCAGTTGGAGCTAGTGCCTCCCCATATATTAGTAAGGAGTGTAGTTTGCAACTGAAAAGAAACTTTGTGTTCCCAAGAAGCAAGGTGAAGGACGGCTTTCACTCACACTTATCTCTCAGAAAAGAGCAAGTGGAGAGAAGTTCGTTCATCCAGCACAATGGGAACGGGTAGCTGGGAAAGTGTTATTCCGGGTTCTCAGTCTGTTTCCTAGAGCCGGTTTGAAGTTCCAGCAGTTTTCACTGTAAATCCGATTTGGAGCTAGTACCTCCCCATATATATTTAAGGAGTGTACTTTTCAACTGATAAGAAACTTTGTGTTCCCAACAAGCTAGGTCAACGTCGTCTTTCACACACACTTAACTCCAGAACTGAGCATGTGTAGAGACGTTCGTTAACCTAGGACAAAGGGAACGGTTTACAGGAGAAACATTTACTCTTGGTTCAGAGACTGTTTCCTAGTGCCGGTTTGAAGTTCCTGCAGTTTTCATTGTAAAACATATTTGGAGCTAGTATTTTCCCATATATATTTATGGATTGTAGTTTGCAACTTAAAATAAACTTTGTGTTCCCAACAAGCTAGATGAAGGACGGCTTTCATACACACTTATCTCTCAGAAGTGAGCATGTGGATAGACGTTCTTTCATGTAGCACAAAGGGAACGGTTTGAAGAGAAAATTTTACTCAGCATTCTCAGTCTGTTTCCTAGTCCCGGATTCAAATTCCTGCAGTTTTCACTGTAAAACCGATTTGAGCTTGTACGTCCGCATGTATATGTATGGATTGTGTTTTGCAAACTGAAAAGAAACTTTGTGTTCCAAGCAAGCTAGATTAAGTACGGCTTTCACACACACTTATCTCTCAGAACAGAGCATGTGAGAGATTTTCGTTCACATAGCACAAAGGGAACGGTTTGCAGGAGAAATTTTACTCTGGTTTCTCACTCTGTTTCCTATTGCCAGTTTGAAGTTCCAGCAGTTTTCAATTTAAAACCGAGTTGGAGCTAGTACCTCCCCAAATATATATATGGAGTGTAGTTTGCTACAGAAAAGAAACTATGTGTTCCCACAAGCTTGTTGATGGACGGCATTCACACACACTTATCCCTCAGAACTGAGCATGTGGATAGACGTTCGTTCACCTAGCACAAATGGAAAGGGTTGAAGACGAAATTTTACTCAGCTTTCTCAGTCTGTTTCCTAATGCCGGATTGAAATTAGTGCTAATTCACTAAAAACCGATTTGAGCTAGTACTTCCCAATGTATATGTATGGAGTGTATTTTGCAACTGAAAAGAAAATTTGTGTTCCCAGCAAAATAGGTGAAGAATGGCTTTCACACACCCTTATCTCTCAGAACTGAGCATGAGGTGAGACGTTCATTCATCTAGCACAAAGGGAGTGGGTTGCAGGAGAAAGTAATTTCTGGTTTTTCAATCTGATTTCTAGTGCCGGTTTGAGGTTCCTGCAGTTTTCACTGTAAACTCGAGTTGGAGTTTGTACCTCCCCTTATATATGAATGGATTGTTGTTTGCAGCTGAATAGATACTTTGTCTTCCCAATAAGCTAGGTGAAGGACGGCTTTCCCACACACTTATTTCTCTGATCTGAGCATCTGGAGAGACGTTCATTCATCTACCACAAAAGGAGCGGGTTGCCGGGGAAACTTTGTATCTGGTTTCTCTGTGTGTTTCCTAGTGTCTGTTGGAAGTTCCTGCAGTTTTCTCTTTAAAACCGTGTTGGAGCTAGTTTCGACCCATATAAATTTATGGAGTGTAGTTAGCAACTGAGAAGATTATTTGTGTTCCCACAATCTAGGTGTAGGAAGGATTTCACACACACCTATTTCTCAGAACTGAGCATGTGGAGAGACGTTCGTTTATGTAGCACAAAGGGAAAGGTTTGCAGGGGAAAACTTGTACTCTGGTTTCTCAGTCAGTTTCCTAGTGCCGGTTTTAAGTTCCTGCAGTTTTCATTGTAAAACCGAGTTGGAGGTAGTACATACCTATATATATATATGCATTATAGTTTGAAATTGGAAAGAAACTTTGTGTTACCAAGAAGCTAGGTGAAATACGGCTTTCACTCACACTTATCTCTCAGAACAGAGCAAGTGGAGAGATATTCGTTCATCCAGCACAATGGGAACGGGTACCTGGGAAAGTTTTACTCCGGATTCTCAGTCTGTTTCCTAGAGCCGGTTTGAAGTTCCTGCATTTTTCACTGTAAATCCGAGTTGGAGCTAGTACCTCCCCATATATATGTATGGAGTGTAGTTTGCAACTGAAAAGAAACTTTGTGTTTCCAAAAAGCTATGTGAAGGTCAGCTTTCACACACAGTTATCTCTCAGAACTGAGCATGTGGAGAGACGTTCGTTCACATAGGACAAAGGGAAGTTTTACAGGAGAAACTTTTACTCTGGGTTCTGAGACTGTTTCCTAGTGCCGGATTGAAGTTCCTGCAGTTTACACTGTAAAACCGATTTGAGCTAGTACCCTCCCCATATATATGTATGGAGTGTAGTTTGCAACTGAAAAAAATCTTTGTGTTCCCAACAAGCTAGGTGAAGGACGGCTTTCACGTACAGTTATCTCTGAGAACTGAGCATGAGGAGAGACGTTCATTCTTCTAGCACAAAGGTAGCGGGTTGCAGGAGAATCTATTGTCTGGATTCTCAATCTGTTTTCTTGTGCCGGTTTGACGTTCCTGCAGTTTTCATTGTAACCCGAGTTGGAGCTCTTACCTCCCCTTATATATGTATGGATTGTGGTTGGCAACTGAATAGAAACTTTGTATTCCCAACAAGCTAGGTGAAGGACGGCTTCAGACACACTTATCTCTCTGATCTGAGCATCTGGAGAGACGTTCATTCATCTAGCACAAAGGGAACGGGTTGCAGGGGAAACTTTTACTCTGGTATCTCAGTGTGTTTCCTAGTGACGGTTTTAAGTTCCTGCAGTTTTCTCTGTAAACCGAGCTGGAGCTAGCCCCAACCCTTATATAATTATGGAGTGTAGTTTGCAACTGAAAAGAATCTTTGTGTTCCCAACAAGCTAGGTGAAGGACGGCTTTCTCACACAGTTATCCTTGAGAACTGAGCATGTGGAGAGACTTTCGTTCACCTAGCACAAATTGAATGGGTTGCAGGGAAAACTGTTTCTCTCGGTTCTGCGTCTGTTTCCTAGTGCCGATCTGAAGTTCCAGCAGTTTTCTCTGTAAAACCGAGTTGGAGCTAGTACCTCCACATATATATGTATGGAATGTAGTTTGCAACTGAAAAGAAACTTTGTGTTCCCAACAAGCTAGGTGAAGGGCGGCTTTCACACACACTTATCTCTAGAACTGAGCATGTGTAGAGACGTTCGTTCATCTAGCACAAAGAGAAAGGGTTGCAGGGGAAATTTTACTAAGCTTTTTCAGTCTGTTTCCTAGTGCCGTATTGAAGTTCCTGCAGTTTTCACTGTAAAATACATTAGGAGCTTGGACTTCCCCATATATATGTATGGAGTGTAGTTTGCAAATTAAAAGAATCTTTGTGTTCCCAACAAGCTATGTGAAGTGCGGCTTTCACACACATATATCTCTCAGAACTGAGCATGTGGAGAACTTTCGTTCACCTAGCACAAAGTGAACGTGTTGCAGGAGAAACTGTTTCTCTGGGTTCTGAGTCTGTTTCCTAGTGCCGGTTTGAATTTCCTGCACTTTTCACTGTAAAACCTAGTTGGAGCTAGTAGCACCCATATATATATACGGAGTGTAGTTTGCAACTGAAAAGAAACTTTGCGTTCTCTTCAAGCTAGTTGAAGAATTGCTTTCACACACAATTATCTCTCAGAACTGAGCATGTGGAGAGACGATCGTTCATCCAGCACAATGGGAATGGTTAGCATGTGAAACTGTTACTCTGTTTTCTCAGTCTGTTTCCTAGAGCCGGTTTGAAGTTCCTGCAATTTTCACTGTAAAACCGAATTGGAGCTAGTACCTCCACATACATATGTATGGAGTGTTGTTTGAAAATGAAAAGAAACTTTGTTTTCCCAACATGCTAGGTGAAGGACGGCTTTCATACACACTTATCTCTCAGATCTGAGCATGTGGAGAGACGTTCGTTCACCTAGGACAAAGGGAATGGTTTACAGGAGAAACTTGTACTCGGGGTTCTGAGACTGTTTCCTAGTGCTGGATTGAAGTTCCTGCAGTTTTCACTGTAAAACCTAGTTGGAGCTAGTACCTCCCCATATATATGTATGGAGTGTAGTTTGCAACAGAAAAGAAACTTTGTGTTCCCAACAAGTTTGTTGATATATGGCTTTCACACACACTAATCTCTCAGAACTGAGCATGTGGACAGACGTTCATTCATCTAGCACAAAGGGAGCGGGTTGCAGGGAAAGTATTGTCTGGTTTCTCAATCTGTTTTCTAGTGCCGGTTAGAAGTTCCTGTAGTTTTCACTGTAAACCGGGTTTGGAGCTAGTACCTCCCCTTACATATGTATGGATTGTGGTTTGCAACTTAATAGAAACTTTGTGTTCCCAACAAGCTATGTGAAGTAGGCTTTCACACACATTTATCTCTCAGAACTGAGCATCTGTAGAGACGTTCATTCATCTAGCACAAAGGGGACGTGTTGCAGGGGAAACTTTTACCCTGGTTTCTCAGTGTGTTTCCTAGTGTCCGTTGGAAGTTCCTGCAATTTTCTCTGTTAAACCGTGTTGGAGCTACTACCTACCCATATATATTTGTGGAATGTAGTTTGCAACTGAGAAGTATCTTTGTGTTCCCAAAAAGCTAGGTGAAGGACGGCTTTCACACACAATTATCACTCAGAATTGAGCATGTGGAGAGACGTTCGTTCACCTAGCACAAAGAGAACGGTTGGCAGGTGAATATTTTACTCTGGTTTCTCAGTGTTTTTCCTCGTGTTGTTTGGAAGTTCCTGCAGTTTTCTCAGTAAACCGATTTGGAGCTTGTACCAACCCATATATATATGTTGAGTGTAGTTTGCAACTGAGAAGAATCTTTGTGTTCCCAAGAAGATATGTGAACGACGGCTTTCACACTCACATATCCCTCAGACCTGAGCATGTGGAGAGACATTCGTTCACCTAGCACAAAGTGAACGTGTTGCAGGAGAAAATGTTTTATCTGGGTTCTGAGTGTGTTTCCTAGTGCCGATTTGAATTTCCTGCAGTTTTCACTGTAAAACCCATTTGGAACTAGTACCAACCCATATATTTGTATCTAGTGTAGTTTGCAACTGAAAAGAATCTTTGCGTTCTCAACAAGCTAGGTGAAGGTTGGCTTTCACACACAATTATCTCTCAGAACTGAGCATGTGGAGAGATGTTCGTTCATGTAGCACAAAGGGGACGGGATGCAGGGGAAACTATTCTCTGGTTTCTCAATCTGTTTAATAGTGCCGGTTTGAAGTTCATGCAGTTTTCACTGTAAACCCGAGTTGGAGCTAGAACCTCCCCTTATATATGTATGGATTGTGGTAAGCAACTGAATAGAAAATTTTGTTCCCAACAAGCTAGTTGAAGGACGGCTTTCACACACATTTATCTCTCAGAACTGAGCATGTGGAGAGACGTTCATTCACCTAGGACAAATGGACGGTTTACAGGAGAAATTTTAACTCTGGGTTCTGAGGCTCTTTACTAATGCCGGATTGATGTTCCTGCAGTTTTCACTCTAAAATCCAGTTGGAGCTAGTGCCTCCCCATATATTAGTAAGGAGTGTAGTTTGCAACTGAAAAGAAACTTTGTGTTCCCAAGAAGCAAGGTGAAGGACGGCTTTCACTCACACTTATCTCTCAGAAAAGAGCAAGTGGAGAGAAGTTCGTTCATCCAGCACAATGGGAACGGGTAGCTGGGAAAGTGTTATTCCGGGTTCTCAGTCTGTTTCCTAGAGCCGGTTTGAAGTTCCAGCAGTTTTCACTGTAAATCCGATTTGGAGCTAGTACCTCCCCATATATATTTAAGGAGTGTACTTTTCAACTGATAAGAAACTTTGTGTTCCCAACAAGCTAGGTCAACGTCGTCTTTCACACACACTTAACTCCAGAACTGAGCATGTGTAGAGACGTTCGTTAACCTAGGACAAAGGGAACGGTTTACAGGAGAAACATTTACTCTTGGTTCAGAGACTGTTTCCTAGTGCCGGTTTGAAGTTCCTGCAGTTTTCATTGTAAAACATATTTGGAGCTAGTATTTTCCCATATATATTTATGGATTGTAGTTTGCAACTTAAAATAAACTTGTGTTCCCAACAAGCTAGATGAAGGACGGCTTTCATACACACTTATCTCTCAGAAGTGAGCATGTGGATAGACGTTCTTTCATGTAGCACAAAGGGAACGGTTTGAAGAGAAAATTTTACTCAGCATTCTCAGTCTGTTTCCTAGTCCCGGATTCAAATTCCTGCAGTTTTCACTGTAAAACCGATTTGAGCTTGTACGTCCGCATGTATATGTATGGATTGTGTTTGCAACTGAAAAAGAAACTTTGTGTTCCAAGCAAGCTAGATTAAGTACGGCTTTCACACACACTTATCTCTCAGAACAGAGCATGTGGAGAGATTTTCGTTCACATAGCACAAAGGGAACGGTTTGCAGGAGAAATTTTACTCTGGTTCTCACTCTGTTTCCTATTGCCAGTTTGAAGTTCCAGCAGTTTTCAATTTAAAACCGAGTTGGAGCTAGTACCTCCCCAAATATATATATGGAGTGTAGTTTGCTACAGAAAAGAAACTATGTGTTCCCAACAAGCTTGTTGATGGACGGCATTCACACACACTTATCCCTCAGAACTGAGCATGTGGATAGACGTTCGTTCACCTAGCACAAATGGAAAGGTTTGAAGACGAAATTTTACTCAGCTTTCTCAGTCTGTTTCCTAATGCCGGATTGAAATTAGTGCTAATTCACTAAAAACCGATTTGAGCTAGTACTTCCCAATGTATATGTATGGAGTGTATTTTGCAACTGAAAAGAAAATTTGTGTTCCCAGCAAAATAGGTGAAGAATGGCTTTCACACACCTTATCTCTCAGAACTGAGCATGAGGTGAGACGTTCATTCATCTAGCACAAAGGGAGTGGGTTGCAGGAGAAAGTAATTTCTGGTTTTTCAATCTGATTTCTAGTGCCGGTTTGAGGTCCTGCAGTTTTCACTGTAAACTCGAGTTGGAGTTTGTACCTCCCCTTATATATGAATGGATTGTTGTTTGCAGCTGAATAGATACTTTGTCTTCCCAATAAGCTAGGTGAAGGACGGCTTTCCCACACACTTATTTCTCTGATCTGAGCATCTGGAGAGACGTTCATTCATCTACCACAAAAAGGAGCGGGTTGCCGGGGAACTTGTATCTGGTTTCTCTGTGTGTTTCCTATGTCTGTTGGAAGTTCCTGCAGTTTTCTCTGTAAAACCGTGTTGGAGCTAGTTTCGACCCATATAAATTTATGGAGTGTAGTTAGCAACTGAGAAGATTATTTGTGTTCCCAACAATCTAGGTGTAGGAGGATTTCACACACACCTATTTCTCAGAACTGAGCATGTGAGAGACGTTCGTTTATGTAGCACAAAGGGAAAGGTTTGCAGGGGAAACTTGTACTCTGGTTTCTCAGTCAGTTTCCTAGTGCCGGTTTTAAGTTCCTGCAGTTTTCATTGTAAAAACCGAGTTGGGAGGTAGTACATACCTATATATATATATGCATTATAGTTTGAAATTGGAAAGAAACTTTGTGTTACCAAGAAGCTAGGTGAAATACGGCTTTCACTCACACTTATCTCTCAGAACAGAGCAAGTGGAGAGATATTCGTTCATCCAGCACAATGGGAACGGGTACCTGGGAAAGTTTTACTCCGGATTCTCAGTCTGTTTCCTAGAGCCGGTTTGAAGTTCCTGCATTTTTCACTGTAAATCCGAGTTGGAGCTAGTACCCTCCCCATATATATGTATGGAGTGTAGTTTGCAACTGAAAAGAAACTTTGTGTTTCCAAAAAGCTATGTGAAGGTCAGCTTTCACACACAGTTATCTCTCAGAACTGAGCATGTGGAGAGACGTTCGTTCACATAGGACAAAGGGAAGTTTTACAGGAGAAACTTTACTCTGGGTTCTGAGACTGTTTCCTAGTGCCGGATTGAAGTTCCTGCAGTTTACACTGTAAAACCGATTTGAGCTAGTACCTCCCCATATATATGTATGGAGTGTAGTTTGCAACTGAAAAAAATCTTTGTGTTCCCAACAAGCTAGGTGAAGGACGGCTTTCACGTACAGTTATCTCTGAGAACTGAGCATGAGGAGAGACGTTCATTCTTCTAGCACAAAGGTAGCGGGTTGCAGGAGAATCTATTGTCTGGATTCTCAATCTGTTTTCTTGTGCCGGTTTGACGTTCCTGCAGTTTTCATTGTAACCCGAGTTGGAGCTCTTACCTCCCCTTATATATGTATGGATTGTGGTTGGCACTGAATAGAAACTTTGTATTCCCAACAAGCTAGGTGAAGGACGGCTTCAGACACACTTATCTCTCTGATCTGAGCATCTGGAGAGACGTTCATCATCTAGCACAAAGGGAACGGGTTGCAGGGGAAACTTTTACTCTGGTATCTCAGTGTGTTTCCTAGTGACGGTTTTAAGTTCCTGCAGTTTTCTCTGTAAACCGAGGCTGGAGCTAGCCCCAACCCTTATATATTATGGAGTGTAGTTTGCAACTGAAAAGAATCTTTGTGTTCCCAACAAGCTAGGTGAAGGACGGCTTTCTCACACAGTTATCCTTGAGAACTGAGCATGTGGAGAGACTTTCGTTCACCTAGCACAAATTGAATGGGTTGCAGGGAAAACTGTTTCTCTCGGTTCTGCGTCTGTTTCCTAGTGCCGATCTGAAGTTCCAGCAGTTTTCTCTGTAAAACCGAGTTGGAGCTAGTACCTCCACATATATATGTATGGAATGTAGTTTGCAACTGAAAAGAAACTTTGTGTTCCCAACAAGCTAGGTGAAGGGCGGCTTTCACACACACTTATCTCTAGAACTGAGCATGTGTAGAGACGTTCGTTCATCTAGCACAAAGAGAAAGGGTTGCAGGGGAAATTTTACTAAGCTTTTTCAGTCTGTTTCCTAGTGCCGTATTGAAGTTCCTGCAGTTTTCACTGTAAAATACATTAGGAGCTTGGACTTCCCCATATATATGGTATGGAGTGTAGTTTGCAAATTAAAAGAATCTTTGTGTTCCCAACAAGCTATGTGAAGTGCGGCTTTCACACACATATATCTCTCAGAACTGAGCATGTGGAGAACTTTCGTTCACCTAGCACAAAGTGAACGTGTTTGCAGGAGAAACTGTTTCTCTGGGTTCTGAGTCTGTTTCCTAGTGCCGGTTTGAATTTCCTGCACTTTTCACTGTAAAACCTAGTTGGAGCTAGTAGCACCCATATATATATACGGAGTGTAGTTTGCAACTGAAAAGAAACTTTGCGTTCTCTTCAAGCTAGTTGAAGAATTGCTTTCACACACAATTATCTCTCAGAACTGAGCATTGGGAGAGACGATCGTTCATCCAGCACAATGGGAATGTTAGCATGTGAAACTGTTACTCTGTTTTCTCAGTCTGTTTCCTAGAGCCGGTTTGAAGTTCCTGCAATTTTCACTGTAAAACCGAATTGGAGCTAGTACCTCCACATACATATGTATGGAGTGTTGTTTGAAATGAAAAGAAACTTTGTTTTCCCAACATGCTAGGTGAAGGACGGCTTTCATACACACTTATCTCTCAGATCTGAGCATGTGGAGAGACGTTCGTTCACCTAGGACAAAGGGAATGGTTTACAGGAGAAACTTGTACTCGGGGTTCTGAGACTGTTTCCTAGTGCTGGATTGAAGTTCCTGCAGTTTTCACTGTAAAACCTAGTTGGAGCTAGTACCTCCCCATATATATGTATGGAGTGTAGTTTGCAACAGAAAAGAAACTTTGTGTTCCCAACAAGTTTGTTGATATATGGCTTTCACACACACTAATCTCTCAGAACTGAGCATGTGGACAGACGTTCATTCATCTAGCACAAAGGGAGCGGGTTGCAGGGAAAGTATTGTCTGGTTTCTCAATCTGTTTTCTAGTGCCGGTTAGAAGTTCCTGTAGTTTTCACTGTAAACCGGGTTTGGAGCTAGTACCTCCCCTTACATATGTATGGATTGTGGTTTGCAACTTAATAGAAACTTTGTGTTCCCAACAAGCTATGTGAAGTAGGCTTTCACACACATTTATCTCTCAGAACTGAGCATCTGTAGAGACGTTCATTCATCTAGCACAAAGGGGACGTGTTTGCAGGGGAAACTTTTACCCTGGTTTCTCAGTGTGTTTCCTAGTGTCCGTTGGAAGTTCCTGCAATTTTCTCTGTTAAACCGTGTTGGAGCTACTACCTACCCATATATATTTGTGGAATGTAGTTTGCAACTGAGAAGTATCTTTGTGTTCCCAAAAGCTAGGTGAAGGACGGCTTTCACACACAATTATCACTCAGAATTGAGCATGTGGAGAGACGTTCGTTCACCTAGCACAAAGAGAACGGTTGGCAGGTGAATATTTTACTCTGGTTCTTCAGTCTGTTTTTCCTCGTGTTGTTTGGAAGTTCCTGCAGTTTTCTCAGTAAACCGATTTGGAGCTTGTACCAACCCATATATATATGTTGAGTGTAGTTTGCAACTGAGAAGAATCTTTGTGTTCCCAAGAAGATATTGTGAACGACGGCTTTCACAACTCACATATCCCTCAGACCTGAGCATGTGGAGAGACATTCGTTCACCTAGCACAAAGTGAACGTGTTGCAGGAGAAAATGTTTATCTGGGTTCTGAGTGTGTTTCCTAGTGCCGATTTGAATTTCCTGCAGTTTTCACTGTAAAACCCATTTGGAACTAGTACCAACCCATATATTTGTATCTAGTGTAGTTTGCAACTGAAAAGAATCTTTGCGTTCTCAACAAGCTAGGTGAAGGTTGGCTTTCACACCACAATTATCTCTCAGAACTGAGCATGTGGAGAGATGTTCGTTCATGTAGCACAAAGGGGACGGATGCAGGGGAAACTATTCTCTGGTTTCTCAATCTGTTTAATAGTGCGGTTTGAAGTTCATGCAGTTTTCACTGTAAACCCGAGTTGGAGCTAGAACCTCCCCTTATATATGTATGGATTGTGGTAAGCAACTGAATGAAAATTTTGTTCCCAACAAGCTAGTTGAAGGACGGCTTTCACACACATTTATCTCTCAGAACTGAGCATGTGGAGAGACGTTCATTCACCTAGGACAAATGGACGGTTTACAGGAGAAATTTTAACTCTGGGTTCTGAGGCTCTTTACTAATGCCGGATTGATTGTTCCTGCAGTTTCACTCTAAAATCCAGTTGGAGCTAGTGCCTCCCCATATATTAGTAAGGAGTGTAGTTTGCAACTGAAAAGAAACTTTGTGTTCCCAAGAAGCAAGGTGAAGGACGGCTTTCACTCACACTTATCTCTCAGAAAAGAGCAAGTGGAGAGAAGTTCGTTCATCCAGCACAATGGGAACGGGTAGCTGGGAAAGTGTTATTCCGGGTTCTCAGTCTGTTTCCTAGAGCCGGTTTGAAGTTCCAGCAGTTTTCACTGTAAATCGATTTGGAGCTAGTACCTCCCCATATATATTTAAGGAGTGTACTTTTCAACTGATAAGAAACTTTGTGTTCCCAACAAGCTAGGTCAACGTCGTCTTTCACACACACTTAACTCCAGAACTGAGCATGTGTAGAGACGTTCGTTAACCTAGGACAAAGGGAACGTTTACAGGAGAAACATTTACTCTTGGTTCAGAGACTGTTTCCTCGTGCCGGTTTGAAGTTCCTGCAGTTTTCATTGTAAACATATTGGAGCTAGTATTTTCCCATATATATTTATGGATTGTAGTTTGCAACTTAAAATAAACTTTGTGTTCCCAACAAGCTAGATGAAGGACGGCTTTCATACACACTTATCTCTCAGAAGTGAGCATGTGGATAGACGTTCTTTCATGTAGCACAAGGGAACGGTTTGAAGAGAAAATTTTACTCAGCATTCTCAGTCTGTTTCCTAGTCCCGGATTCAAATTCCTGCAGTTTTCACTGTAAAACCGATTTGAGCTTGTACGTCCGCAATGTATATGTATGGATTGTGTTTGCAACTGAAAAGAAACTTTGTGTTCCAAGCAAGCTAGATTAAGTACGGCTTTCACACACACTTATCTCTCAGAACAGAGCATGTGGAGAGATTTTCGTTCACATAGCACAAAGGGAACGGTTTGCAGGAGAAATTTTACTCTGGTTTCTCACTCTGTTTCCTATTGCCAGTTTGAAGTTCCAGCAGTTTTCAATTTAAAACCGAGTTGGAGCTAGTACCTCCCCAAATATATATATGGAGTGTAGTTTGCTACAGAAAGAAACTATGTGTTCCCAACAAGCTTGTTGATGGACGGCATTCACACACACTTATCCCTCAGAACTGAGCATGTGGATAGGACGTTCGTTCACCTAGCACAAAGGAAAGGTTTGAAGACGAATTTTACTCAGCTTTCTCAGTCTGTTTCCTAATGCCGGATTGAAATTAGTGCTAATTCACTAAAACCGATTTGAGCTAGTACTTCCCAATGTATATGTATGGAGTGTATTTTGCAACTGAAAAGAAAATTTGTGTTCCCAGCAAAATAGGTGAAGAATGGCTTTCACACACCCTTATCTCTCAGAACTGAGCATGAGGTGAGACGTTCATTCATCTAGCACAAAGGGAGGGGTTGCAGGAGAAAGTAATTTCTGGTTTTTCAATCTGATTTCTAGTGGCCGGTTTGAGGTTCCTGCAGTTTTTCACTGTAAACTCGAGTTGGAGTTTTGTACCTCCCCTTATATATGAATGGATTGTTGTTTGCAGCTGAATAAGATACTTTGTCTTCACAAAAGCTAGGTGAAGGACGGCTTTCCCACACACTTATTTCTCTGATTGAGCATCTGGAGAGACGTTCATTCATCTACCACAAAAGGAGCGGGTTGCCGGGGAAACTTTGTATCTGGTTCTCTGTGTGTTTCCTAGTGTCTGTTGGAAGTTCCTGCAGTTTTCTCTTTAAAACCGTGTTGGAGCTAGTTTCGACCCATATAAATTTATGGAGTGTAGTAGCAACTGAGAAGATTATTTGTGTCCCAACAATCTAGGTGTAGGAAGGAAAACCCCCCCCCCCCCCCCCCCAATGGATTTCACACACACCTAATTTCTCAGAACTGAGCATGTGGAGAGACGTTCGTTTATGTAGCACAAAGGGAAAGGTTTGCAGGGGAAAATTGTACTCTGGTTTCTCAGTCAGTTTTCCTAGTGCCCGGTTTTAAGTTCCTGCAGTTTCATTGTAAAACCGAGTTGGAGGTAGTACATACCTATATATATATATGCATTATAGTTTGAAATTGGAAAGAAACTTTGTGTTACCAAGAAGCTAGGTGAAATACGGCTTTCACTCACACTATCTCTCAGAACAGAGCAAGTGGAGAGATATTCGTTCATCCAGCACAATGGGAACGGGTACCTGGGAAAGTTTTACTCCGGATTCTCAGTCTGTTTCCTAGAGCCGGTTTGAAGTTCCTGCATTTTTCACTGTAAATCCGAAGTTGGAGCTAGTACCTCCCATATATATGTATGGAGTGTAGTTTGCAACTGAAAAGAAACTTTGTGTTTCCAAAAGCTATGTGAAGGTCAGCTTTCACACACAGTTATCTCTCAGAACTGAGCATGTGGAGAGACGTTCGTTCACATAGGACAAAGGGAAGTTTTACAGGAGAAACTTTACTCTGGGTCTGAGACTGTTTCCTAGTGCCGGATTGAAGTTCCTGCAGTTTACACTGTAAACCGATTTGAGCTAGTACCTTCCCCATATATATGTATGGAGTGTAGTTTGCAACTGAAAAAAATCTTTGTGTTCCCAACAAGCTAGGTGAAGGACGGCTTTCACGTACAGTTATCTCTGAGAACTGAGCATGAGGAGAGACGTTCATTCTTCTAGCACAAAGGTAGCGGGTTGCAGAGAATCTATTGTCTGGATTCTCAATCTGTTTTCTTGTGCCGGTTTGGACGTTCCTGCAGTTTTCATTGTAACCCGAGTTGGAGCTCTTACCTCCCCTTATATATGTATGGATTGTGGTTGGCAACTGAATAGAAACTTTGTATTCCCAACAAGCTAGGTGAAGGACGGCTTCAGACACACTTATCTCTCTGATCTGAGCATCTGGAGAGACGTTCATTCATCTAGCACAAAGGGAACGGGTTGCAGGGGGAAACTTTTACTCTGGTATCTCAGTGTGTTTCCTAGTGACGGTTTTAAGTTCCTGCAGTTTCTCTGTAAACCGAGCTTGGAGCTAGCCCCCAACCCTTATATAATTATGGAGTGTAGTTTGCAACTGAAAAGAATCTTTGTGTTCCCAACAAGCTAGGTGAAGGACGGCTTTCTCACACAGTATCCTTGAGAACTGAGCATGTGGAGAGACTTTCGTTCACCTAGCACAAATTGAATGGGTTGCAGGGAAACTGTTTCTCTCGGTTCTGCGTCTGTTTCCTAGTGCCGATCTGAAGTTCAAGCAGTTTTCTCTGTAAAACCGAGTTGGAGCTAGTACCTCCACCATATTATGTATGGAATGTAGTTTGCACTGAAAAGAAACTTTGTGTTCCCAACAAGCTAGGTGAAGGGCGGCTTTCACACACACTTATCTCTAGAACTGAGCATGTGTAGAGACGTTCGTTCATCTAGCACAAAGAGAAAGGGTTGCAGGGGAAATTTTACTAAGCTTTTTCAGTCTGTTTCCTAGTGCCGTATTGAAGTTCCTGCAGTTTTCACTGTAAAATACATTAGGAGCTTGGACTTCCCCCATATATATGTATGGAGTGTAGTTTGCAAATTAAAAGAATCTTGTGTTCCCAACAAGCTATGTGAAGTGCGGCTTTCACAACACATATATCTCTCAGAACTGAGCATGTGGAGAACTTCGTTCACCTACCACAAAGTGAACGTGTTTGCAGGAGAAACTGTTTCTCTGGGTTCTGAGTCTGTTTCCTAGTGCCGGTTTGAATTTCCTGCACTTTTCACTGTAAAACCTAGTTGGAGCTAGTCGCACCCATATATATATACGGAGTGTAGTTTGCAACTGAAAAGAAACTTTGCGTTCTCTTCAAGCTAGTTGAAGAATTGCTTTCACACACAATTATCTCTCAGAACTGAGCATGTGGAGAGACGATCGTTCATCCAGCACAATGGGAATGGTTAGCATGTGAAACTGTTACTCTGTTTTCTCAGTCTGTTTCCTAGAGCTGTTTTGAAGTTCCTGCAATTTTCACTGTACAACCGAATTGGAGCTAGTACCTCCACATACATATGTATGGAGTGTTGTTTGAAATGAAAAGAAACTTTGTTTTCCCAACATGCTAGGTGAAGGACGGCTTTCATACACCACTTATCTCTCAGATCTGA
The DNA here is from genome assembly GCF_009834535.1 of Camelus ferus. Lineage (NCBI taxonomy): Eukaryota > Metazoa > Chordata > Mammalia > Artiodactyla > Camelidae > Camelus > Camelus ferus. The sequence continues at coordinate 28,889,785 of NC_045731.1, forward strand.
GCATGTGGAGAGACGTTCGTTCACCTAGGACAAAGGGAAGGTTTACAGGAGAAACTTGTACTCGGGGTTCTGAGACTGTTTCCTAGTGCTGGGATTGACGTCCCTCCTGCAGTTTTCACTGTAAAACCTAGTTGGAGCTAGTACCTCCCCATATATCTGTATGGAGTGTAGTTTGCAACAGAAAAGAAACTTTGTGTTCCCAACAAGTTTGTTGATATATGGCTTTCACACACACTAATCTCTCAGAACTGAGCATGTGGACAGACGTTCATTTCATCTAGCACAAAGGGAGCGGGTTTGCAGGGAAAGTATTGTCTGGTTTCTCAATCTGTTTTCTAGTGCCGGTTAGAAGTTCCTGTAGTTTTCACTGTAAACCGGGTTTGGAGCTAGTACCTCCCCTTACATATGTATGGATTGTGGTTTGCAACTTAATAGAAACTTTGTGTTCCCAACAAGCTATGTGAAGTAGGCTTTCACACACATTTATCTCTCAGAACTGAGCATCTGTAGAGACGTTCATTCATCTAGCACAAAGGGGACGTGTTGCAGGGGAAACTTTACCCTGGTTTCTCAGTGTGTTTCCTAGTGTCCGTTGGAAGTTCCTGCAATTTTCTCTGTTAAACCGTGTTGGAGCTACTACCTACCCATATATATTTGTGGAATGTAGTTTGCAACTGAGAAGTATCTTTGTGTTCCCAAAAAGCTAGGTGAAGGACGGCTTTCACACACAATTATCACTCAGGAATTGAGCATGTGGAGAGACGTTCGTTCACCTAGCAAAAAGTGAAAGGGTTGCAGAGAAACTTTTTCTCTTGGTTCTGAGTCTGTTTGTAGTGTCGGTTTGAAGTTCCTGCTTTTTTCACTGATAAAACACAGTTGGAGCTAGTACCACACCCCTTATAAATGTATGGAGTGTGTTTGCAACTGAAAAGAAAACTTTGCGTTCTCAACAAGCTAGGTGAAGAATGGCTTTCACCACAATATCTCTCAGAAATGAGCATGTGGAGAGCGTTCGTTCATATAGCACAAAAGGAACGGGTTTGCCGGGGAAACTATTCTCTGGTTTCTCATCTGTTTCCTAGTGCCGGTTTGAAGTTCCTGCAGTTTTCACTGTAAACCCGAGTTGGAGCTAGATCCTCCCCTTATATATGTATGAATTGTGATATGCACCTGAATAGAAAATTTTATTCCCAACAAGCTAAGTGAAGTACGCCTTTCAACAAACTTTTATCTCTGAGATCTGAGCATCTGGAGAGACGTTCGTTCATTTAGCCCAAGGTAACCGGTTGAAGGGGAAACTTTTACTCTGGTTATCAGTGTGTTTCCTAGTGTCCGTTGGAAGTTCCTGCAGTTTTCTCTGTAAAACTGAGTTGGAGCTAGTACCTACCCATATATATTTATGGAGTGTAGTTTTGCAACTGAGAAGTATCTTTGTGTTCCCAACAAGCTAGGTGAAGGACGGCTTTCACACACACATATCTCTCAGAACTGAGCATGTGGAGAGACTTTCGTTCACCTAGGACAAATGGAACGTTTTACAGGAGAAATTTTACTCTTGGTTCTGAGAATGTTTCCTACTGCCGGTTTCAAGTTCCTGCAGTTTTCACTGTAAAATCGAATTGGAGCTAGTACCTCCCCATATATATTTATGGAGTGTAGTTTGCAACTGAAAAGAAACATTGTGTTCCCAACAAGCTAGGTGAAGGACGGCTTTCACACACACTTATCTCTCAGAACTTTGCATGTGGAGAAACTTTTCCATTCATCTACCACAAAGGGAAAGGGATGCAGGGAAACTATTCTCAGGTTTATCAATATGTTTCCTAGGCCAGTTTGAAGTTCCTGTTAGTTTCATTGTAAATGCGAGTTGGAGCTAGTACCTCCCCTTATATAAGTATGGATTGTGGTTGGAACTTAATAGAATGTTTGTGTTTCCCAACAAGCTATGTGAAAGGACGGCTTTCACACACACTTATCTCTCAGAACTGAGCATGTGGAGAGACGTTCGTTCAAATAGGACAAGGGAAGTTTTACAGGAGAAACTTTTACTCTGGGTCTGAGACTGTTTCCTAGTGCCGGATTGAAGTTCCTGCAGTTTACACTGTTAAAAAACCGATTTGAGCTAATACCTCCCCATATAATATGTATGGAGTGTAGTTTGCAACTGAAAAGAAACTTTGTGTTCCCTACAAGCTTGGTGATGTACAGCTTTCACACACAATTGTCTCTCAGACCTGAGCATTTGGAGAGACTTTCATTTCATCTAGCACATAGGGAGAGTGGTCGCAGGGGAAAGTATTGTCTGGTTTCTCAATCTGTTTCTAGTGCTGGTTTGAAGTTCCTGCAGTTTTCACTGTAATCCCGAGTTGGAGCTAGTTCCTCCCCTTATATATGTGTGGATTGTGGTTTACAACTGAATAGAAACTTTGTATTCCCAACAAGCTAGGTGAAGGACGGCTTTCACACACACTTATCTCTCTGATCTGAGCATATGGAGAGACGTTCATTCATCTAGCACAAAGGAACGGGTTGCAGGGAAACTTTTACTAAGCTTTCTCAGTCTGCTTCCTAGTGCCGTATTGAAGTTCCTGCAGTTTACACTGTAAAACCGATTTGAGCTATTACCTCCCCATATATATGTATGGAGTGTATTTTGCAACTGAAAAGAAACTTTGTGTTTCCAAAAAGCTTTGTGAAGGTCGGCTTTCACACACAGTTTTCTCTCAGAACTGAGCATGTGGAGAGACGTTCGTTCACATAGGACAAAGGGAACGGTTTACAGGAGAAACTTTTACTCTTGGTTCTGAGAATGTTTCCTAGTGCCGGTTAAATTTCCTGCAGTTTCACTGTAAAACCGATTTGGAGCTTGTACCTCCCCATATATATGTATGGAGTGGAGTTTGCAACTGTAAAGAAACTTTGTGTTCCCAAAAATCTAGGTGAAGGATGGCTTTCACACACACTTACTCTCTCAGAACTGAGCATGGGAGAGACGTTCGTTCATTTAGCATCAAGGGAACGGGCTGCAGGGGAAACTTTTACTCTGATTTCACAGTCTGTTTCCTAGTGCCGTTTTGAAGTTCCGGCAGTTTTCAGTGTAAAACCGATTTGAGCTAGTACTAAGGATGTATATGTATGGAGTGTATTTTGCAACTGAAAAGAAACATTGTGTTCCCAGCAAGCTAGGTGAAGGACGGCTTTCTCACACAATTATCTCTCAGAACTTAACATGTGGAGAGATTTTGTTCACCTAGCACAAAGGGAACGGGTTGCAGGAGAAACTGTTTCTCTGGGTTCTGATCTGTTTCCAAGTGCTGGTTTGAAGTTCCTGCAGTTTTCACTGTAAAACCGAGTTGGAGATAGTACCTCCCCATATATATCTATGAGTGTAATTTGCAACTGAAAAGAAACTTTGTGTTCCCAAAAAGTTAGGTGAAGGACGGCTTTCACACCCACATATCTCTCAGAACTGAGCATGTGGAGAGACTTCGTTCATCAAGCACAAATGGAATGGGATGCAGGGGAAATTTTACTAAGTTTCTCATCTGTTTCCTAGTGCCTTATTGAAGTTCTTGCAGTTTTCACTGTAAAATCGATTTGAGCTCGTACCTCACCTTATAAATAATGGAGTGTAGTTTGCACTTAAAAGAAGCTATGTGTTCCCGACAAGCCAGGTGAAGGACGCCTTTCACACACACTTATCTCTCAGAACTGAGCATGTGGAGAGACGTTCGTTCACCTAGGGCAAATGGACGGTTTACAGGAGAAACATTTACTCTGGGTTTTGAGAGTCTTTCCAAGTGCCGGATTAAAGTTCCTGCAGTTTTCACTCTAAAACCCAGTTGGAGCTTGTACCTCCCCATATATATGTTAGGAGTGTAGTTTGCAACTGAAAAGAAACTTTGTGTTCCCAAGAAGCTAGGTGAAGGACGGCTTTCACTCACACTTATCTCTCAGAACAGAGCAAGTGGAGAGATATTCGTTCATCCAGCACAATGGGAACGGGTACCTGGGAAAGTTTACTCTGGATTCTCAGTCTGTTTCCTAGAGCCGGTTTGAAGTTCCTGCATTTTTCACTGTAAATCCGAGTTGGAGCTAGTACCTCCCCATATATATGTATGGAGTGTAGTTTGCAACTGAAAAGAAACTTTGTGTTTCCAAAAAGCTATGTGAAGGTCAGCTTTCACACACAGTTATCTCTCAGAACTTAGCATGTGGAGAGACGTTCGTTCACATAGGACAAAGGGAGTTTTACAGGAGAAACTTTTACTCTGGGTTCTGAGACTGTTTCCTAGTGCCGGATTGAAGTTCCTGCAGTTTACACTGTAAAACCGATTTGAGCTAGTACCCTCCCCATATATATGTAGTGTAGTTTGCAACTGAAAAAAATCTTTGTGTTCCCAACAAGCTAGGTGAAGGACGGCTTTCACTACAGTTATCTCTGAGAACTGAGCATGTGGAGAGACGTTCATTCTTCTAGCACAAAGGTAGCGGGTTGCAGGAGAATCTATTGTCTGGTTTCTCAATCTGTTTTCTTGTGCCGGTTTGACGTTCCTGCAGTTTTCACTGTAACCCGAGTTGGAGCTCTTACCTCCCCTTATATATGTATGGATTGTGGTTGGCAACTGAATAGAAACTTTGTATTCCCAACAAGCTAGGTGAAGGACGGCTTTCAGACACACTTATCTCTCTGATCTGAGCATCTGGAGAGACGTTCATTCATCTAGCACAAAGGGAACGGGTTGCAGGGGAAACTTTTACTCTGGTATCTCAGTGTGTTTCCTAGTGTTGGTTTTAAGTTCCTGCAGTTTTCTCTGTAAAACCGAGCTGGAGCTAGTCCCTAACCTTATATAATTATGGAGTGTAGTTTGCAACTGAAAAGAATCTTTGTGTTCCCAACAAGCTAGGTGAAGGACGGCTTTCTCACACAGTTATCCTTGAGAACTGAGCATGTGGAGAGACTTTCGTTCACCTAGCACAAATTGAATGGGTTGCAGGAAAAACTGTTTCTCTCGGTTCTGCGTCTGTTTCCTAGTGCCGATCTGAAGTTCCAGCAGTTTTCTCTGTAAAACCGAGTTGGAGCTAGTACCTCCCCATATATATGTATGGAATGCAGTTTGCAACTGAAAAGAAATTTGTGTTCCCAACAAGCTAGGTGAAGGGCGGCTTTCACACACACTTATCTCTAGAACTGAGCATGTGTAGAGACGTTCGTTCATCTAGCACAAAGTGAACGGGTTGCAGGGGAAATTTTACTAAGCTTTCTCAGTCTGTTTCCTAGTGCCGTATTGAAGTTCCTGCAGTTTTCACTGTAAAAACATTAGGAGCTTGGACTTCCCCATATATATGTATGAAGTGTAGTTTGCAAATTAAAAGAATCTTTGTGTTCCCAACAAGCTAGTGAAGTGCGGCTTTCACACACATATATCTCTCAGAACTGAGCATGTGGAGAACGTTCGTTCACCTAGCACAAAGTGAACGTGTTGCAGGAGAAACTTTTTCTCTGGGTTCTGAGTCTGTTTCCTAGTGCCGGTTTGAATTTCCTGCACTTTTCACTGTAAAACCTAGTTGGAGCTAGTAGCACCCATATATATACGGAGTGTAGTTTGCAACTGAAAAGAAACTTTGCGTTCTCCTCAAGCTAGTTGAAGGATTGCTTTCACACACAATTATCTCTCAGAACTGAGCATGTGGATAGACGATCGTTCATCCAGCACAATGGGAATGGTTAGCATGTGAAACTGTTACTCTGTTTCTCAGTCTGTTTCCTAGAGCCGGTTTGAAGTTCCTGCAATTTTCACTGTAAAACTGAATTGGAGCTAGTACCTCCACATATATATGTATGGAGTGTTGTTTGAAAATGAAAAGAAACTTTGTTTTCCCAACAAGCTAGGTGAAGGACGGCTTTCATACACACTTACCTCTCAGATCTGAGCATGTGGAGAGACGTTCGTTCACCTAGGACAAAGGGAACGGTTTTACAGGAGAAACTTGTACTCGGGGTTCTGAGACTGTTTCCTAGTGCTGGATTGAAGTTCCTGCAGTTTTCACTGTAAAACCTAGTTGGAGCTAGTACCTCCCCATATATATGTATGGAGTGTAGTTTGCAACAGAAAAGAAACTTTGTGTTCCCAACAAGTTTGTTGATATATGGCTTTCACACACACTTATCTCTCAGAACTGAGCATGTGGACAGACGTTCATTCATCTAGCACAAAGGGAGCGGGTTGCAGGGAAAGTATTGTCTGGTTTCTCAATCTGTTTTCTAGTGCCGATTAGAAGTTCCTGTAGTTTTCACTGTAACCGGGTTTGGAGCTAGTACCTCCCCTTACATATGTATGGATTGTGGTTTGCAACTTAATAGAAACTTTGTGTTCCCAACAAACTATGTGAAGTAGGCTTTCACACACATTATCTCTCAGAACTGAGCATCTGTAGAGACGTTCATTCATCTTGCACAAAGGGGACGTGTTGCAGGGGAAACTTTACCCTGGTTTCTCAGTGTGTTTCCTAGTGTCCGTTGGAAGTTCCTGCAATTTTCTCTGTAAAACCGTGTTGGAGCTAGTACCTACCGATATATATTTGTGGAATGTAGTTTGCAACTGAGAAGTATCTTGTGTTCCCAACAAGCTATGTGAAGAACGGCTTTCACACACAATTATCACTCAGAATTGAGCATGTGGAGAGACGTTCGTTCACCTAGCAAAAAGTGAAAGGGTTGCAGGAGAAACTTTTCTCTGGGTTCTGAGTCTGTTTCGTAGTGTCGGTTTGAAGTTCCTGCTTTTTTCACTGTAAAAACAGTTGGAGCTAGTTCCACCCTTATAAATGTATGGAATGTTGTTTGCAACTGAAAAGAAACTTTGCGTTCTCAACAAGCTAGGTGAAGAATGGCTTTCACACACAATTATCTCTCAGAACTGAGCATGTGGAGAGACGTTCGTTCATATAGCACAAAAGGAACGGGTTGCCGGGGAAAGTATTCTCTGGTTTCTCAATCTGTTTCCTAGTGCCGGTTTGAAGTTCCTGCAGTTTTCACTGTAAACCCGAGTTGGAGCTAGATCCTCCCCTTATATATGTATGGATTGTGATATGCAACTGAATAGAATATTTTATTCCCAACAAGCTAAGTGAAGTACGCCTTTCACAAACTTTTATCTCTCAGATCTGAGCATCTGGAGAGACGTTCGTTCATTTAGCACAAAGGTAACCGGTTGAAGGGGAAACTTTTACTCTGGTTTCAGTGTGTTTCCTAGTGTCCGTTGGAAGTTCCTGCAGTTTTCTCTGTAAAACTGAGTTGGAGCTAGTACCTCCCCATATATATTTATGGAGTGTAGTTTGCAACTGAGAAGTTCTTTGTGTTCCCAACAAGCTAGGTGAAGGACGGCTTTCACACACACATATCTCTCAGAACTGAGCATGTGGAGAGACTTTCGTCACCTAGGACAAATGGAACTTTTTACAGGAGAAATTTTTACTCTTGGTTCTGAGAATGTTTCCTACTGCCGGTTTCAAAGTTCCTGCAGGTTTTCACTGTAAATCGAATTGGAGCTAGTACCTCCCCCATAATATTTATGGAGTGTAGTTTGCAACTGAAAAGAAACATTGTGTTCCCAACAAGCTAGGTGAGGACGGCTTTCACACACACTTATCTCTC
>NC_045731.1:28897538-28935680 GCF_009834535.1 Camelus ferus
TGGAGTCTTACCCCCCATATAGATTTATGGAGTGGAGTTTGCAACTGAAAAGAAAACTTTGTGTTCCCAACAAGCTAGGTGAAGGACGGCTTTCACACACACTTATCTCTCAGAACTGAGCATGTGGAGAGACGTTCGTCATCTAGCACAAAGGGAACGGGTTGCAGGAGAAACTTTTACTGTGGGTTTCTCAGTCTGTTTCCTAGTGCGGTTTGAAGTTCCTACAATTTCACTGTAAAAACCGCATTGGAGCTAGTACCTCCCCATATATATGTAAGGTGTGGAATTTGCAACTGAAAAGAAACTTTGTGTTCCCAACAAGCTAGGTGAAGGACAGCTTCACACACAATTTTCTCTCAGAACTGAGATGTGGAGAGACGTTCATTCATCTAGCACAAAGGGAACGGGTTGCAGGAGAAACTTTTTCTCTGGTTTCTCGTCTGTTTCCTAGTGCCGGTTTTGAAGTTCCTGCAGTTTTCACTGTAAAACAGATTTGGAGTCCATACCTCCCCATATATATGTATGGAGGGAGTTTGCAAATTGAAAAGGAAACTTTGTGTTCCCAAAAAGCTAGGTGAAGAACGGCTTTCACACAGACTTATCTCTCAAAAACTGAGCATGTGAGAGACGTCCGTTCATCTAGCACAAAGGGAACGGTTTGCAGGAAGTAACTTTTACTCTGGTTTCTCTGTCTGGTTTCCTAGTGTAGTGGTGGTTTGAAGTTCCTGCAGTTTTCACTGTAAAACCGAGCTGGAGCTAGAACCTCCCCATATATATGTATGGATTTGAGTTTGCAACTGAAAAGAAACTTTGAGTTTCCCAAACAGACTAAGTGAAGACGGTTTTCACACACAATTTTCTCTCAGAACTGAGCATGTGGAGAGACGTTCGTTCATCTAGCACAAAGGGAACGGTTTGCAGGAGAAACTTTTAATCTGGTTTCTCCATGTTTTCCTAGAGGTGGTTGAAGTTCCTGCAGTTTTCACTGTAAAACCGAGTTGGAGCTAGTAGTACCTCCCCATATATATGTATGGAGTTCAGTTTCAACTGAAAAGAAAATTTGTGTTCCCAACAAGCTAAATGATGGACAGCTTTCACACACACAATTCTCAGAAATGAGCATGTGGAGAGAAGTTCGTTCATCTAGCTCAAAAGAACGGTTTGCAGAGAGAGAAATTTTACTCTGGTTTCTCAGTCTGTTTCTATGCTGTTTGTAGTTCCTGCAGTTTTCACTGTAATATAGGGTGGAACTAGTACATCCCCATATGTATGTATGGGTGGTGTTGCAACTGAAAGAACAAAATATGTGTTCCCAAAAGCTAGGTGAAGGACGGCTTTCACCACACACTATCTCTCAGAACTGAGCATTTGGAGAGAAGTTCGTTCAGGCTAGCACAAAGGGAACGGGTTGCAGAGAAAATTTACTCTGGTATCTCTGTCTGTTTCCTAGTGGTTTGAAATTCCTGCAATTTTCACAGAAAAAACCGAGTTGGGGTCTTACTCCCCCCCATATATATGTATGGACTGGAGATTGCAAACTGAAAAGAAACTTTGTGTTCCCAACAAGCTAGGTGAAGTACGGGTTTCACACACACTTATTTCTCAGAACTGAGCATGTGGAGAGACGTTCGTACATCTCGCACAAAAGGAAACTGGTTGCAGGAGAAACTTTACCCTGGATTATCAGCTGTTTCCTAGTGCTGGATTGAAGTTACTGCAGTTTTCCCTGCAAAAACCGGGTTGGAGCTCTACCTCCCCATATATATTTATGGAGTGGCGTTTGCAACTGAAAAGAAACTATGGTGATCCCAACAAGCTAGGTGAAGGACGGCTTTCACCACACATTTTCTATCAGAACTGAGCATGTGGAGAGACGTTCGTTCATCTAGCACAATGGGAACGGGTTGAAGGATAATCTATTACTCTGGTTTCTCAGTCTGTTTCCTAGTGCCGTTTGAAGTTCCTGCACTTTTCACTGTAAAACCGGGTTGGAGCTCGTACCTCCCCATATATATTATGGAGTGGAGTTTGCATCTGAAAAGAAACTTTGTGATACCAACAAGCTAGGTGAAGGACGGCTTTCACACACACTTATCTATCAGAACTGAGCATGTGGAGAGACGTTCGTTCATCTAGCACAAACAGAACGGGTTTGAAGCATAATCTTTCACTCTTGTTCTCAGTCTGTTCCTAGTGCCGGTTTGAAGTTACTGCAGTTTTCACAGTAAAACCGTGTTGGAGCTAGTACCTACCCATATATATATGGTGTGGGGTTTGCTAGTGAAAAGAAACTTTGTGTTCCCAAAAAGATAGGTGAAGGACGGCTTTCACACACACTTATCTCTCAGAACTGAGCATGTGGAGAGACGTTCGTTCATCTAGCACAAAGGGAACGGGTTGCAGAAGAAAATTTTACTCTGGTTCCTCTGTCTGTTTATTAGTTCCGGTTTGAAGTTCCTGCAGTTTCCAGTGTAATACCGAGTTGGAGCTCGTACCTCCCCATATAGGTGTATGGAGTGGAGTTTGCAACTGAAAAGAAACTTTGTGTTCCCAACAAGCTATGTGAAAGACGGCTTTACACACACTTATCTCTCAGAACAGAGCATGTGGAGAGACGTTCGTTAATCTAGCAAAAAAGGAACGGGTTGCAGGAGAAACTTTTACCCTGGATTCTCAGTCTGTTTCCTAGTGCTGGTTTGAAGTTCCTGCAGTTTTCACTGTAAAATCGAGTTGGAGCTCGTACCTCCCCATATATATGTATGGAGTGGAGTTTGCTACTGAAAAGAAACTTTGTGTTCCCAACAAGGTAGGTGAAGAACGGCTTTCACACACACTTATCTATCAGAACTGAGCATGTGGAGAGACGTTCGTTCATCTAGCACAAAGGGAACGGGTTGCAGGATAATCTTTTACTCTGGTTTCTCAGTCTGTTTCCTAATGCCTGTTTCAAGTTACTGCAGTTTTCAGAGTAAAACCCATTTGGAGCTCGTACCTCCCCGTATATATGTATGGAGTGGAGTTTGCATCTGAAAAGAAACTTTGTGCTCTCAACAATCTAGGTGAAGAACGGCTTTCACACACACTTATCTCTCAGAACTGAGCATGTGGAGAGAAGTTCGTTCATTTAGCACAAAGGGATCGGTTTGCAGGAGAAACTTTTACTCTGGTTTCTCAGACTGTTTCCTAGTGGTGGTTTGAAGTTCCTGCAGTTTTCACTGTAAAACTGAGTTGGAGCTCCAAACTCCCCATATATATGTATGGACTGGAGTTTGCAACTGAAAAGAAACTTTGTGTTCCCAACAAGCTTGGTGAAGGGCAGTTTTCACACACACATCTCTCACAACTGAGCATGTGGAGAGACGTTCGTTCATCTAGCACAAAAGAACGGGTTGCAGGAGAATCTTTTACTCTGGTTTCTCAGTCTGTTTCCTACTGCCGGTTTGAAGTTCCTGCAGTTTTCACTGTAAAACCGTGTTGGAGCTCGTACCTCCCCATATATATTTATGGAATGGAGTTTGCATCTGAAAAGAAACTTTGTGATCCCAAGAAGCTAGGTGAAGGACGGCTTTCACACACACTTATCTCTCAGAATTGAGCATGTGGAGAGACGATTTTTCATTCTAGCACAAACAGAACGGGTTGAAGGATAATCTTTTACTCTGGTTTCTCAGTCTGTTTCCTAGTGTCGGTTTGAAGTTCCTAAAATTTTCACTGTAAAACCGCGTTGGAGCTAGTACTTCCCCATATATCGGTAAGGTGTGGAGTTTGCAACTGAAAAGAAATTTGTGTTCCCAACAAGCTAGGTGAAGGACGGGTTTCACACACACTTATTTCTCAGAACTGAGCATGTGGAGAGACGTTCGTTCATCTAGCAAAAAAGGAACGGGTTGCAGGAGAAACATTTACCCTGGGATTCTCAGTCTGTTTCCTGTTGCTGGACTGAAGTTACTGCAGTTTTCACAGTAAAACCGGGTTGGATCTGGTAACTCCCCATATATATGTATGGACTGGAGATTGCAACTGAAAAGAAACTTTGTGTTCCCAACAAGCTAGGTGAAGGACGGGTTTCACACACACTTATTTCTCAGAACTGAGCATGTGGAGAGACGTTCGTACATCTCGCACAAAAGGAACTGGTTGCAGGAGAAACTTTTACCCTGGATTATCAGTCTGTTTCCTGTTGCTGGATTGAAGTTACTGCAGTTTTCCCTGAAAAACCGGGTTGGTGTTCTTACCTCCCCATATATATTTATGGAGTGGAGTTTGCAACTGAAAAGAAACTTTGTCATCCCAAAAAGCTAGCTGAAGGACGGTTTTCACACACACTTATCTATCAGAACTGAGCATGTGGATAGAGGTTCGTTCATCTAGCACAATGGGAACGGGTGGAAGGATAATCTTTTACTCTGGTTTCTCAGTCTGTTTCCGAGTGCCGGTTTGAAGTTCCTGCAGTTTTCACTGTAAAACCGGGTTGGAGCTCGTACCTCCCCATATATATTTATGGAGTGGAGTTGCAACTGAAAAGAAACTTTGTGATTCCAACAAGCTAGGTGAAGGACGGCTTTCACACACACTTATCTATCAGATCTGAGCATGTGGAGAGACGTTCGTTCATCTAGCACAAACAGAACGGGTTGAAGCATAATCTTTTACTCTGGTTTCTCAGTCTGTTTCCTAGTACCAGTTTGAAGTTACTGCAGTTTTTCACTGTAAAACCGAGTTGGAGCTCGTACCTCCCCATATATATGTATGGAGTGGAATTTGCAACTGAAAAGAAACTTTGTGTTCCCAACAAGCTAGTTGAAGGTCGGCTTTCACACACACTTATCTCTCAGAATTGAGCATGTGGAGAGACGTTCATTCATCTAGCACAAAGGGAACCGGTTGCAGGAGAAACTTTTACTCTGGTATTTCTGTCTGTTTCCTAGTGCCGGTTTGAAGTTCCTGAAGTTTTCACTGTAAAATAGAATTGGAGCTCGTACCTACCCGTATATAGTATGGAGTGGAGTTTGCATCTGAAAAGGAACTTTGTGTTCCAAACAAGCTAGGTGAAGAACGGCTTTCACACACAATTATCTCTCAGAACTGAGCATGAGGAGAGACGTCCGTTCACCTAGCACAAAGGGAACGATTTGATGGAGAAACATTTACTCTGGTTTCTCACTCGGTTTCCTAGTGGTGGTTTGAAGTTCCTGCAGTTTTCACTGTAAACCGAGTTGGAGCTAGAACCTCCCCATATATATGTATGGATTTGAGTTTGCAATTGAAAAGAAATTTTGTGTTCCCAACAAGCTAAGTGAAGGACGGTTTTCACACACACTTATCTCTCAGAACTGAGCATGTGGAGAGACGTTCGTTCATCTAGCACAAAGGGAACAGGTTGCAGGAGAAATTTTACTCTTGTTTCTCAGTCTGTTTCCTAGTGCTGGTTTGAAGTTCCTGCAGTTTTCACTGTAAAACCGCCTTGGAGCTAGTAACTCCCCATATATATGTATGGTGTGGAGTTTGCATCTGAAAAAATCTTTGTGTTCCCAACAAGCTAGTTGAAGGGCAGCTTTCACACACAAATCTCTCAGAACTGAGCATGTGGAGAGACATTCGTTCATCTAGCACAAAGAACGGGTTGCAGGAGGAACATTTTCTCTGGTTTCTCAGTCTGTTTCCTAGTGCCGGTTTGAAGATCCTGAAGTTTTCACTGAAAAACCGTGTTGGAGCTAGAACCTCCCCATATATGTATATGGAGTGGAGTTTGCTAGTGAAAAGAAACTTTGTGTTCCCAACAAATTAGGTGAAGGACGGCTTTCACACACACTTATCTCTCAGAACTGAGCATGTGGAGAGACGTTCGTTCATCTAGCACAAAGGGAACGTTTTGCAGGAGAAACTTTTACTCTGGTTTCTCAGTCTTTTTATTAGTTCTGGTTTGAAGTTCCTGCAGTTTCCACTGTAAAACCGAGTTGGAGGTCGTACCTCCCCATATAGATTTATGGAGTGGAGTTTGCAAGTGAAAAGAAACTTTGTGTTCCCAACAAGCTAGGTGAAGGACGGCTTTCACACACACTTATCTCTCAGAACTGAGCTTGTGGAGAGACGTTCGTTCATCTAGCACAAAGGGAACGGGTTGCAGGAGAAACTTTTACTGTGGTTTCTCAGTCTGTTTCCTAGTGCCGGTTTGAAGTTCCTACAATTTTCACTGTAAAACCGCATTGGAGCTAGTACCTCCCCATATATATGTAAGGTGTGGAATTTGCAACTGAAAAGAAACTTTGTGTTCCCAACAAGCTAGGTGAAGGACAGCTTTCACACACAATTTTCTCTCAGAACTGAGCATGTGGAGAGACGTTCATTCATCTAGCACAAAGGGAACGGGTTGCAGGAGAAACTTTTTCTCTGGTTTCTCAGTCTGTTTCCTAGTGCCGGTTTGAAGTTCCTGCAGTTTTCACTGTAAAACAGATTTGGAGTCCTACCTCCCCATATATATGTATGGATTGGAGTTTGCATCTGAAAAGGAACTTTGTGTTCCCAACAAGCTAGGTGAAGAACGGCTTTCACACAGACTTATCTCTCAAAACTGAGCATGTTGAGAGACGTCCGTTCATCTAGCACAAAGGAACGGTTTGCAGGAATAACTTTTACTCTGGTTTCCCTGTCTGTTTCCTAGTGGTGGTTTGAAGTTCCTGCAGTTTTCACTGTAAAACCGAGCTGGAGCTGGAACCTCCCCATATATATGTATGGATTTGAGTTTGCAACTGAAAAGAAACTTTGTGTTCCCAACAAGCTAAGTGAAGTACGGTTTTCACACACAATTTTCTCTCAGAACTGAGCATGTGGAGAGACGTTCGTTCATCTAGCACAAAGGGAACGGTTTGCAGGAGAAACTTTTAATCTGGTTTCTCAGTCTGTTTCCTAGAGGTGGTTTGAAGTTCCTGCAGTTTTCACTGTAAAACCGAGTTGGAGCTAGTACCTCCCCATATATATGTATGGAGTTCAGTTTGCAACTGAAAAGAAAATTTGTGTTCCCAACAAGCTAAATGAAGGACAGCTTTCACACACACAATTCTCAGAACTGAGCATGTGGAGAGAAGTTCGTTCATCTAGCTCAAAAGAACGGTTTGCAGGAGAAAATTTTACTCTGGTTTCTCAGTCTGTTTCCTATTGCCTGTTTGTAGTTCCTGCAGTTTTCACTGTAAAATAGTGTTGGATCTAGTACCTCCCCATATATATGTATGGAGTGGTGTTTGCAACTGAAAAGAAACTTTGTGTTCCCAACAAGCTAGGTGAAGGACGGCTTTCACACACACTTATCTCTCAGAACTGAGCATTTGGAGAGAAGTTCGTTCATCTAGCACAAAGGGAACAGGTTGCAGGAGAAAATTTTACTCTGGTATCTCTGTGTGTTTCCTAGTGCCGTTTTGAAATTCCTGCAATTTTCACAGAAAAAACGAGTTGGGGTCATACCTCCCCATATATATGTATGGACTGGAGATTGCAACTGAAAAGAAACTTTGTGTTCCCAACAAGCTAGGTGAAGGACGGGTTTCACACACACTTATTTCTCAGAACTGAGCATGTGGAGAGACTTTCGTACATCTCGCACTAAAGGAACGGGTTGCAGGAGAAACTTTTACCCTGGATTATCAGTCTGTTTCCTAGTGCTGGATTGAAGTTACTGCAGTTTTCCCTGCAAAACCGGGTTGGAGCTCTTACCTCCCCATATATATTTATGGAGTGGAGTTTGCAACTGAAAAGAAACTTTGTGATCCCAACAAGCTAGGTGAAGGACGGCTTTCACACACAATTATCTATCAGAACTGACCATGTGGAGAGACGTTCGTTCATCTAGCACAATGGGAACGGGTTGAAGGATAATCTATTACTCTGGTTTCTCAGTCTGTTTCCTAGTACCAGTTTGAAGTTACTGCAGTTTTCACTGTAAAACCGAGTTGGAGCTCGTACCTCCCCATATATATGTATGGAGTGGAATTTGCAACTGAAAAGAAACTTTGTGTTCCCAACAAGCTAGTTGAAGGTCGGCTTTCACACACACTTATCTCTCAGAATTGAGCACGTGGAGAGACGTTCATTCATCTAGCACAAAGGGAACCGGTTGCAGGAGAAACTTTTACTCTGGTATTTCTGTCTGTTTCCTAGTGCCGGTTTGAAGTTCCTGAAGTTTTCACTGTAAAATAGAATTGGAGCTCGTACCTACCCGTATATAAGTATGGAGTGGAGTTTGCATCTGAAAAGGAACTTTGTGTTCCAAACAAGCTAGGTGAAGAACGGCTTTCACACACAATTATCTCTCAGAACTGAGCATGAGGAGAGACGTCCGTTCACCTAGCACAAAGGGAACGATTTGATGGAGAAACTTTTACTCTGGTTTCTCACTCGGTTTCCTAGTGGTGGTTTGAAGTTCCTGCAGTTTTCACTGTAAAACCGAGTTGGAGCTAGAACCTCCCCATATATATGTATGGATTTGAGTTTGCAATTGAAAAGAAATTTTGTGTTCCCAACAAGCTAAGTGAAGGACGGTTTTCACACACACTTATCTCTCAGAACTGAGCATGTGGAGAGACGTTCGTTCATCTAGCACAAAGGGAACAGGTTGCAGGAGAAATTTTACTCTTGTTTCTCAGTCTGTTTCCTAGTGCTGGTTTGAAGTTCCTGCAGTTTTCACTGTAAAACCGCCTTGGAGCTAGTAACTCCCCATATATATGTATGGTGTGGAGTTTGCATCTGAAAAGAATCTTTGTGTTCCCAACAAGCTAGTTGAAGGGCAGCTTTCACACACAAAGCTCTCAGAACTGAGCATGTGGAGAGACATTCGTTCATCTAGCACAAAGAACGGGTTGCAGGAGAAACATTTTCTCTGGTTTCTCAGTCTGTTTCCTAGTGCCGGTTTGAAGATCCTGAAGTTTTCACTGAAAAACCGTGTTGGAGCTAGAACCTCCCCATATATGTATATGGAGTGGAGTTTGCTAGTGAAAAGAAACTTTGTGTTCCCAACAAATTAGGTGAAGGACGGCTTTCACACACACATATCTCTCAGAACTGAGCATGTGGAGAGACGTTCGTTCATCTAGCACAAAGGGAACGGTTTGCAGGAGAAACTTTTACTCTGGTTTCTCAGTCTGTTTATTAGTTCCGGTTTGAAGTTCCTGCAGTTTCCACTGTAAAACCGAGTTGGAGCTCGTACCTCCCCATATAGATTTATGGAGTGGAGTTTGCAACTGAAAAGAAACTTTGTGTTCCCAACAAGCTAGGTGAAGGACGGCTTTCACACACACTTATCTCTCAGAACTGAGCATGTGGAGAGACGTTCGTTCATCTAGCACAAAGGGAACGGGTTGCAGGAGAAACTTTTACTGTGGTTTCTCAGTCTGTTTCCTAGTGCCGGTTTGAAGTTCCTACAATTTTCACTGTAAAACCGCATTGGAGCTAGTACCTCCCCATATATATGTAAGGTGTGGAATTTGCAACTGAAAAGAAACTTTGTGTTCCCAACAAGCTAGGTGAAGGACAGCTTTCACACACAATTTTCTCTCAGAACTGAGCATGTGGAGAGACGTTCATTCATCTAGCACAAAGGGAACGGGTTGCAGGAGAAACTTTTTCTCTGGTTTCTCAGTCTGTTTCCTAGTGCCGGTTTGAAGTTCCTGCAGTTTTCACTGTAAAACAGATTTGGAGTCCTACCTCCCCATATATATGTATGGAGTGGAGTTTGCAATTGAAAAGGAACTTTGTGTTCCCAACAAGCTAGGTGAAGAACGGCTTTCACACAGACTTATCTCTCAAAACTGAGCATGTGGAGAGACGTCCGTTCATCTAGCACAAAGGGAACGGTTTGCAGGAGTAACTTTTACTCTGGTTTCTCTGTCTGTTTCCTAGTGGTGGTTTGAAGTTCCTGCAGTTTTCACTGTAAAACCGAGCTGGAGCTAGAACCTCCCCATATATATGTATGGATTTGAGTTTGCAACTGAAAAGAAACTTTGAGTTCCCAACAAGCTAAGTGAAGGACGGTTTTCACACACAATTTTCTCTCAGAACTGAGCATGTGGAGAGACGTTCGTTCATCTAGCACAAAGGGAACGGTTTGCAGGAGAAACTTTTAATCTGGTTTCTCAGTCTGTTTCCTAGAGGTGGTTTGAAGTTCCTGCAGTTTTCACTGTAAAACCGAGTTGGAGCTAGTACCTCCCCATATATATGTATGGAGTTCAGTTTTCAACTGAAAAGAAAATTTGTGTTCCCAACAAGCTAAATGATGGACAGCTTTCACACACACAATTCTCAGAACTGAGCATGTGGAGAGAAGTTCGTTCATCTAGCTCAAAAGAACGGTTTGCAGGAGAAAATTTTACTCTGGTTTCTCAGTCTGTTTCCTATTGCCTGTTTGTAGTTCCTGCAGTTTTCACTGTAATATAGTGTTGGAACTAGTACATCCCCATATGTATGTATGGAGTGGTGTTTGCAACTGAAAAGAAACTATGTGTTCCCAACAAGCTAGGTGAAGGACGGCTTTCACACACACTTATCTCTCAGAACTGAGCATTTGGAGAGAAGTTCGTTCATGTAGCACAAAGGGAACGGGTTGCAGGAGAAAATTTTACTCTGGTATCTCTGTCTGTTTCCTAGTGCCGTTTTGAAATTCCTGCAATTTTCACAGAAAAACCGAGTTGGGGTCTTACCTCCCCATATATATGTATGGACTGGAGATTGCAACTGAAAAGAAACTTTGTGTTCCCAACAAGCTAGGTGAAGTACGGGTTTCACACACACTTATTTCTCAGAACTGAGCATGTGGAGAGACGTTCGTACATCTCGCACAAAAGGAACTGGTTGCAGGAGAAACTTTTACCCTGGATTATCAGTCTGTTTCCTAGTGCTGGATTGAAGTTACTGCAGTTTTCCCTGCAAAACCGGGTTGGAGCTCTTACCTCCCCATATATATTTATGGAGTGGCGTTTGCAACTGAAAAGAAACTATGTGATCCCAACAAGCTAGGTGAAGGACGGCTTTCACACACAATTTTCTATCAGAACTGAGCATGTGGAGAGACGTTCGTTCATCTAGCACAATGGGAACGGGTTGAAGGATAATCTATTACTCTGGTTTCTCAGTCTGTTTCCTAGTGCCGTTTTGAAGTTCCTGCACTTTTCACTGTAAAACCGGGTTGGAGCTCGTACCTCCCCATATATATTTATGGAGTGGAGTTTGCATCTGAAAAGAAACTTTGTGATACCAACAAGCTAGGTGAAGGACGGCTTTCACACACACTTATCTATCAGAACTGAGCATGTGGAGAGACGTTCGTTCATCTAGCACAAACAGAACGGGTTGAAGCATAATCTTTCACTCTTGTTCTCAGTCTGTTTCCTAGTGCCGGTTTGAAGTTACTGCAGTTTTCACAGTAAAACCGTGTTGGAGCTAGTACCTACCCATATATATATATGGTGTGGGGTTTGCTAGTGAAAAGAAACTTTGTGTTCCCAAAAAGATAGGTGAAGGACGGCTTTCACACACACTTATCTCTCAGAACTGAGCATGTGGAGAGACGTTCGTTCATCTAGCACAAAGGGAACGGGTTGCAGGAGAAAATTTTACTCTGGTTCCTCTGTCTGTTTATTAGTTCCGGTTTGAAGTTCCTGCAGTTTCCAGTGTAATACCGAGTTGGAGCTCGTACCTCCCCATATAGGTGTATGGAGTGGAGTTTGCAACTGAAAAGAAACTTTGTGTTCCCAACAAGCTATGTGAAAGACGGCTTTACACACACTTATCTCTCAGAACAGAGCATGTGGAGAGACGTTCGTTAATCTAGCAAAAAAGGAACGGGTTGCAGGAGAAACTTTTACCCTGGATTCTCAGTCTGTTTCCTAGTGCTGGTTTGAAGTTCCTGCAGTTTTCACTGTAAAATCGAGTTGGAGCTCGTACCTCCCCATATATATGTATGGAGTGGAGTTTGCTACTGAAAAGAAACTTTGTGTTCCCAACAAGCTAGGTGAAGAACGGCTTTCACACACACTTATCTATCAGAACTGAGCATGTGGAGAGACGTTCGTTCATCTAGCACAAAGGGAACGGGTTGCAGGATAATCTTTTACTCTGGTTTCTCAGTCTGTTTCCTAATGCCTGTTTCAAGTTACTGCAGTTTTCAGAGTAAAACCCATTTGGAGCTCGTACCTCCCCGTATATATGTATGGAGTGGAGTTTGCATCTGAAAAGAAACTTTGTGCTCTCAACAATCTAGGTGAAGAACGGCTTTCACACACACTTATCTCTCAGAACTGAGCATGTGGAGAGAAGTTCGTTCATTTAGCACAAAGGGATCGGTTTGCAGGAGAAACTTTTACTCTGGTTTCTCAGACTGTTTCCTAGTGGTGGTTTGAAGTTCCTGCAGTTTTCACTGTAAAACTGAGTTGGAGCTCCAAACTCCCCATATATATGTATGGACTGGAGTTTGCAACTGAAAAGAAACTTTGTGTTCCCAACAAGCTTGGTGAAGGGCAGTTTTCACACACACATCTCTCACAACTGAGCATGTGGAGAGACGTTCGTTCATCTAGCACAAAAGAACGGGTTGCAGGAGAATCTTTTACTCTGGTTTCTCAGTCTGTTTCCTACTGCCGGTTTGAAGTTCCTGCAGTTTTCACTGTAAAACCGTGTTGGAGCTCGTACCTCCCCATATATATTTATGGAATGGAGTTTGCATCTGAAAAGAAACTTTGTGATCCCAAGAAGCTAGGTGAAGGACGGCTTTCACACACACTTATCTCTCAGAATTGAGCATGTGGAGAGACGATTTTTCATCTAGCACAAACAGAACGGGTTGAAGGATAATCTTTTACTCTGGTTTCTCAGTCTGTTTCCTAGTGTCGGTTTGAAGTTCCTAAAATTTTCACTGTAAAACCGCGTTGGAGCTAGTACTTCCCCATATATCGGTAAGGTGTGGAGTTTGCAACTGAAAAGAAAATTTGTGTTCCCAACAAGCTAGGTGAAGGACGGGTTTCACACACACTTATTTCTCAGAACTGAGCATGTGGAGAGACGTTCGTTCATCTAGCAAAAAAGGAACGGGTTGCAGGAGAAACATTTACCCTGGATTCTCAGTCTGTTTCCTGTTGCTGGACTGAAGTTACTGCAGTTTTCACAGTAAAACCGGGTTGGATCTGGTAACTCCCCATATATATGTATGGACTGGAGATTGCAACTGAAAAGAAACTTTGTGTTCCCAACAAGCTAGGTGAAGGACGGGTTTCACACACACTTATTTCTCAGAACTGAGCATGTGGAGAGACGTTCGTACATCTCGCACAAAAGGAACTGGTTGCAGGAGAAACTTTTACCCTGGATTATCAGTCTGTTTCCTGTTGCTGGATTGAAGTTACTGCAGTTTTCCCTGAAAAACCGGGTTGGTGTTCTTACCTCCCCATATATATTTATGGAGTGGAGTTTGCAACTGAAAAGAAACTTTGTCATCCCAAAAAGCTAGCTGAAGGACGGTTTTCACACACACTTATCTATCAGAACTGAGCATGTGGATAGAGGTTCGTTCATCTAGCACAATGGGAACGGGTGGAAGGATAATCTTTTACTCTGGTTTCTCAGTCTGTTTCCGAGTGCCGGTTTGAAGTTCCTGCAGTTTTCACTGTAAAACCGGGTTGGAGCTCGTACCTCCCCATATATATTTATGGAGTGGAGTTTGCAACTGAAAAGAAACTTTGTGATTCCAACAAGCTAGGTGAAGGACGGCTTTCACACACACTTATCTATCAGAACTGAGCATGTGGAGAGACGTTCGTTCATCTAGCACAAACAGAACGGGTTGAAGCATAATCTTTTACTCTGGTTTCTCAGTCTGTTTCCTAGTACCAGTTTGAAGTTACTGCAGTTTTCACTGTAAAACCGAGTTGGAGCTCGTACCTCCCCATATATATGTATGGAGTGGAATTTGCAACTGAAAAGAAACTTTGTGTTCCCAACAAGCTAGTTGAAGGTCGGCTTTCACACACACTTATCTCTCAGAATTGAGCATGTGGAGAGACGTTCATTCATCTAGCACAAAGGGAACCGGTTGCAGGAGAAACTTTTACTCTGGTATTTCTGTCTGTTTCCTAGTGCCGGTTTGAAGTTCCTGAAGTTTTCACTGTAAAATAGAATTGGAGCTCGTACCTACCCGTATATAAGTATGGAGTGGAGTTTGCATCTGAAAAGGAACTTTGTGTTCCAAACAAGCTAGGTGAAGAACGGCTTTCACACACAATTATCTCTCAGAACTGAGCATGAGGAGAGACGTCCGTTCACCTAGCACAAAGGGAACGATTTGATGGAGAAACATTTACTCTGGTTTCTCACTCGGTTTCCTAGTGGTGGTTTGAAGTTCCTGCAGTTTTCACTGTAAAACCGAGTTGGAGCTAGAACCTCCCCATATATATGTATGGATTTGAGTTTGCAATTGAAAAGAAATTTTGTGTTCCCAACAAGCTAAGTGAAGGACGGTTTTCACACACACTTATCTCTCAGAACTGAGCATGTGGAGAGACGTTCGTTCATCTAGCACAAAGGGAACAGGTTGCAGGAGAAATTTTACTCTTGTTTCTCAGTCTGTTTCCTAGTGCTGGTTTGAAGTTCCTGCAGTTTTCACTGTAAAACCGCCTTGGAGCTAGTAACTCCCCATATATATGTATGGTGTGGAGTTTGCATCTGAAAAAATCTTTGTGTTCCCAACAAGCTAGTTGAAGGGCAGCTTTCACACACAAATCTCTCAGAACTGAGCATGTGGAGAGACATTCGTTCATCTAGCACAAAGAACGGGTTGCAGGAGGAACATTTTCTCTGGTTTCTCAGTCTGTTTCCTAGTGCCGGTTTGAAGATCCTGAAGTTTTCACTGAAAAACCGTGTTGGAGCTAGAACCTCCCCATATATGTATATGGAGTGGAGTTTGCTAGTGAAAAGAAACTTTGTGTTCCCAACAAATTAGGTGAAGGACGGCTTTCACACACACTTATCTCTCAGAACTGAGCATGTGGAGAGACGTTCGTTCATCTAGCACAAAGGGAACGTTTTGCAGGAGAAACTTTTACTCTGGTTTCTCAGTCTTTTTATTAGTTCTGGTTTGAAGTTCCTGCAGTTTCCACTGTAAAACCGAGTTGGAGGTCGTACCTCCCCATATATATGTATGGAGTGGAGTTTGCAAGTGAAAAGAAACTTTGTGTTCCCAACAAGCTAGGTGAAGGACGGCTTTCACACACACTTATCTCTCAGAACTGAGCATGTGGAGAGACGTTCGTTCATCTAGCACAAAGGGAACGGGTTGCAGGAGAAACTTTTACTGTGGTTTCTCAGTCTGTTTCCTAGTGCCGGTTTGAAGTTCCTACAATTTTCACTGTAAAACCGCATTGGAGCTAGTACCTCCCCATATATATGTAAGGTGTGGAATTTGCAACTGAAAAGAAACTTTGTGTTCCCAACAAGCTAGGTGAAGGACAGCTTTCACACACAATTTTCTCTCAGAACTGAGCATGTGGAGAGACGTTCATTCATCTAGCACAAAGGGAACGGGTTGCAGGAGAAACTTTTTCTCTGGTTTCTCAGTCTGTTTCCTAGTGCCGGTTTGAAGTTCCTGCAGTTTTCACTGTAAAACAGATTTGGAGTCCTACCTCCCCATATATATGTATGGATTGGAGTTTGCATCTGAAAAGGAACTTTGTGTTCCCAACAAGCTAGGTGAAGAACGGCTTTCACACAGACTTATCTCTCAAAACTGAGCATGTGGAGAGACGTTCCGTTCATCTAGCACAAAGGGAACGGTTTGCAGGAATAACTTTTACTCTGGTTTCTCCTGTCTGTTTCCTAGTGGTGGTTTGAAGTTCCTGCAGTTTTCACTGTAAAACCGAGCTGGAGCTAGGAACCTCCCCATATATATGTATGGATTTGAGTTTGCAACTGAAAAGAAACTTTGTGTTCCCAACAAGCTAAGTGAAGGACGGTTTTCACACACAATTATCTCTCAGAACTGAGCATGTGGAGAGACGTTCGTTCATCTAGCACAAAGGGAACGGTTTGCAGGAGAAACTTTTAATCTGGTTTCTCAGTCTGTTTCCTAGAGGTGGTTTGAAGTTCCTGCAGTTTTCACTGTAAAACCGAGTTGGAGCTAGTACCTCCCCATATATATGTATGGAGTTCAGTTTGCAACTGAAAAGAAAATTTGTGTTCCCAACAAGCTAAATGAAGGACAGCTTTCACACACACAATTCTCAGAACTGAGCATGTGGAGAGAAGTTCGTTCATCTAGCTCAAAAGAACGGTTTGCAGGAGAAAATTTTACTCTGGTTTCTCAGTCTGTTTCCTATTGCCTGTTTGTAGTTCCTGCAGTTTTCACTGTAAAATAGTGTTGGATCTAGTACCTCCCCATATATATGTATGGAGTGGTGTTTGCAACTGAAAAGAAACTTTGTGTTCCCAACAAGCTAGGTGAAGGACGGCTTTCACACACACTTATCTCTCAGAACTGAGCATTTGGAGAGAAGTTCGTTCATCTAGCACAAAGGGAACAGGTTGCAGGAGAAAATTTTACTCTGGTATCTCTGTGTGTTTCCTAGTGCCGGTTTGAAATTCCTGCAATTTTCACAGAAAAACCGAGTTGGGGTCATACCTCCCCATATATATGTATGGACTGGAGATTGCAACTGAAAAGAAACTTTGTGTTCCCAACAAGCTAGGTGAAGGACGGGTTTCACACACACTTATTTCTCAGAACTGAGCATGTGGAGAGACGTTCGTTCATCTCGCACAAAAGGAACGGGTTGCAGGAGAAACTTTTACCCTGGATTATCAGTCTGTTTCCTAGTGCTGGATTGAAGTTACTGCAGTTTTCCCTGCAAAACCGGGTTGGAGCTCTTACCTCCCCATATATATTTATGGAGTGGAGTTTGCAACTGAAAAGAAACTTTGTGATCCCAACAAGCTAGGTGAAGGACGGCTTTCACACACAATTATCTATCAGAACTGACCATGTGGAGAGACGTTCGTTCATCTAGCACAATGGGAACGGGTTGAAGGATAATCTATTACTCTGGTTTCTCAGTCTGTTTCCTAGTGCCGGTTTGAAGTTCCTGCACTTTTCACTGTAAAACCGGGTTGGAGCTCGTACCTCCCCATATATATTTATGGAGTGGAATTTGCATCTGAAAAGAAACTTTGTGTTCCAACAAGCTAGGTGAAGGACGGCTTTCACACACACTTATCTCTCAGAACTGAGCATGTGGAGAGACGTTCGTTCATCTAGCACAAAAGGAACGGGTTGCAGGATAATCTTTTACTCTGGTTCTCAGTCTGTTTCCTAGTGCCGGTTTGAAGTTACTGCAGTTTTCACTGTAAAACCGATGTTGGAGCTAGTACCTCCCCATATATATGTATGGAGTGGAGTTTGCAACTGAAAAGAAACTTTGTGTTCCCAACAAGCTAGGTGAAGGACGGCTTTCACACACACTTATCTCTCAGAACTGAGCATGTGGAGAGACGTTCGTTCATCTAGCACAAAGGGAACGGGTTGCAGGAGAAACTTTTACTCTGGTTTCCTCAGTCTGTTTCCTAGTGCCGGTTTGAAGTTCCTGCAGTTTTCACTGTAAACCGAGTTGGAGCTCGTACCTCCCCATATATATGTATGGAGTGGAGTTTGCAACTGAAAAGAAACTTTGTGTTCCCAACAAGCTAGGTGAAAGGACGGCTTTCACACACACTTATCTCTCAGAACTGAGCATGTGGAGAGACGTTCGTTCATCTAGCACAAAAGGAACGGGTTGCAGGAGAAACTTTTACCCTGGATTCTCAGTCTGTTTCCTAGTGCTGGTTTGAAGTTCCTGCAGTTTTCACTGTAAAACCGAGTTGGAGCTCGTACCTCCCCATATATATGTATGGAGTGGAGTTTGCAACTGAAAAGAAACTTTGTGTTCCCAACAAGCTAGGTGAAGGACGGCTTTCACACACACTTATCTCTCAGAACTGAGCATGTGGAGAGACGTTCGTTCATCTAGCACAAAGGGAAAGGTGTTACAGGATAAATCTTTTACTCTGGTTTCTCAGTCTGTTTCCTAGTGCCGGTTTGAAGTTACTGCAGTTTTCACTGTAAAACCGAGTTGGAGCTCGTACCTCCCCATATATATGTATGGAGTGGAGTTTGCAATCTGAAAAGAAACTTTGTGTTCCCAACAAGCTAGGTGAAGGACGGCTTTCACACACACTTATCTCTCAGAACTGAGCATGTGGAGAGACGTTCGTTCATCTAGCACAAAAGGAACGGGTTGCAGGAGAAACATTTACCCTGGATTCTCAGTCTGTTTCCTAGTGCTGGATTGAAGTTACTGCAGTTTTCACTGTAAAACCGGGTTGGAGCTCGTACCTCCCCATATATATTTATGGAGTGGAGTTTGCAACTGAAAAGAAACTTTGTGATCCCAACAAGCTAGGTGAAGGACGGCTTTCACACACACTTATCTATCAGAACTGAGAATGTGGAGAGACGTTCGTTCATCTAGCACAATGGGAACGGGTTGAAGGAGAAATCTTTTACTCTGGTTTCTCAGTCTGTTTCCTAGTGCCGGTTTGAAGTTCCTGCAGTTTTCACTGTAAAACCGGGTTGGAGCTCGTACCTCCCCATATATATGTATGGAGTGGAGTTTGCAACTGAAAAGAAACTTTGTGTTCCCAACAAGCTAGGTGAAGGACGGCTTTCACACACACTTATCTCTCAGAACTGAGCATGTGGAGAGACGTTCGTTCATCTAGCACAAAAGGAACGGGTTGCAGGAGAAACTTTTACTCTGGTTTCTCAGTCTGTTTCCTAGTGCCGGTTTGAAGTTCCTGCAGTTTTCACTGTAAAACCGAGTTGGAGCTCGTACCTCCCCATATATATGTATGGAGTGGAGTTTGCAACTGAAAAGAAACTTTGTGTTCCCAACAAGCTAGGTGAAGGACGGCTTTCACACACACTTATCTCTCAGAATTGAGCATGTGGAGAGACGTTCGTTCATCTAGCACAAAGGGAACGGTTGCAGGAGAAACTTTTACTCTGGTTTCTCAGTCTGTTTCCTAGTGCCGGTTTGAAGTTCCTGCAGTTTTCACTGTAAAACGAGTTGGAGCTCGTACCTCCCCATATATATGTATGGAGTGGAGTTTGCAACTGAAAAGAAACTTTGTGTTCCCAACAAGCTAGGTGAAGGACGGCTTTCACACACACTTATCTCTCAGAACTGAGCATGTGGAGAGACGTCGTTCATCTAGCACAAAGGGAACGGTTTGCAGGAGAAACTTTTACTCTGGTTTCTCAGTCTGTTTCCTAGTGCTGGTTTGAAGTTCCTGCAGTTTTCACTGTAAAACCGAGTTGGAGCTAGTACCTCCCCATATATATGTATGGATTGGAGTTTGCAACTGAAAAGAAACTTTGTGTTCCCAACAAGCTAGGTGAAGGACGGCTTTCACACACACTTATCTCTCAGAACTGAGCATGTGGAGAGACGTTCGTTCATCTAGCACAAAGGGAACAGGTTGCAGGAGAAACTTTTACTCTTGTTTCTCAGTCTGTTTCCTAGTGCCTGGTTTGAAGTTCCTGCAGTTTTCACTGTAAAACCGCGTTGGAGCTAGTACCTCCCCATATATATGTATGGAGTGGAGTTTGCAACTGAAAAGAAACTTTGTGTTCCCAACAAGCTAGGTGAAGGACGGCTTTCACACACACTTATCTCTCAGAACTGAGCATGTGGAGAGACGTTCGTTCATCTAGCACAAAGGAACGGGTTGCAGGAGGAACATTTTACTCTGGTTTCTCAGTCTGTTTCCTAGTGCCGGTTTGAAGATTCCTGCAGTTTTCACTGTAAAACCGTGTTGGAGCTAGTACCTCCCCATATATATGTATGGAGTGGAGTTTGCAAGTGAAAAGAAACTTTGTGTTCCCAACAAGCTAGGTGAAGGACGGCTTTCACACACACTTATCTCTCAGAACTGAGCATGTGGAGAGACGTTCGTTCATCTAGCACAAAGGGAACGGTTTGCAGGAGAAACTTTTACTCTGGTTTCTCAGTCTGTTTCCTAGTTCTGGTTTGAAGTTCCTGCAGTTTCCACTGTAAAACCGAGTTGGAGCTCGTACCTCCCCATATATATGTATGGAGTGGAGTTTGCAAGTGAAAAGAAACTTTGTGTTCCCAACAAGCTAGGTGAAGGACGGCTTTCACACACACTTATCTCTCAGAACTGAGCATGTGGAGAGACGTTCGTTCATCTAGCACAAATGGAACGGGTTGCAGGAGAAACTTTTACTCTGGTTTCTCAGTCTGTTTCCTAGTGCCGGTTTGAAGTTCCTGCAGTTTTCACTGTAAAACCGAGTTGGAGCTAGTACCTCCCCATATATATGTATGGAGTGGAGTTTGCAACTGAAAAGAAACTTTGTGTTCCCAACAAGCTAGGTGAAGGACGGCTTTCACACACACTTATCTCTCAGAACTGAGCATGTGGAGAGACGTTCGTTCATCTAGCACAAAGGGAACGGGTTGCAGGAGAAACTTTTACTCTGGTTTCTCAGTCTGTTTCCTAGTGCCGGTTTGAAGTTCCTGCAGTTTTCACTGTAAAACCGAGTTGGAGCTCGTACCTCCCCATATATATGTATGGAGTGGAGTTTGCAACTGAAAAGGAAACTTTGTGTTCCCAACAAGCTAGGTGAAGGACGGCTTTCACACACACTTATCTCTCAGAACTGAGCATGTTGAGAGACGTCCGTTCATCTAGCACAAAGGAACGGTTTGCAGGAATAACTTTTACTCTGGTTTCCCTGTCTGTTTCCTAGTGGTGGTTTGAAGTTCCTGCAGTTTTCACTGTAAAACCGAGCTGGAGCTGGAACCTCCCCATATATATGTATGGATTGAGTTTGCAACTGAAAAGAAACTTTGTGTTCCCAACAAGCTAAGTGAAGTTCGGTTTTCACACACAATTTTCTCTCAGAACTGAGCTTGTGGAGAGACGGTCGTTCATCTAACACAAAGGGAACGGCTTGCAGGAGAAACTTTTAATCTGGTTTCTCAGTCTGTTTCCTAGAGGTGGTTTGAAGTTCCTGCAGTTTTCACTGTAAAACCGAGTTGGAGCTAGTACCTCCCCATATATATGTATGGAGTTCAGTTTGCAACTGAAAAGAAAATTTGTGTTCCCAACAAGCTAATGAAGGACAGCTTTCACACACACAATTCTCAGAACTGAACATGTGGAGAGAAGTTCGTTCATCTAGCACAAAGGAACGTTTTGCAGGAGAAACTTTTACTCTGGTTTCTCAGTCTGTTTCCTAGTGCCGGTTTGAAGTTCCTGCAGTTTTCACTGTAAAACCGAGTTGGAGCTAGTACCTCCCCATATATATGTATGGAGTGGAGTTTGCAACTGAAAAGAAACTTTGTGTTCCCAACAAGCTAGGTGAAGGACGGCTTTCACACACACTTATCTCTCAGAACTGAGCATGTGGAGAGACGTTCGTTCATCTAGCACAAAGGGAACGGTTGCAGGAGAAACTTTTACTCTGGTATCTCTGTCTGTTTCCTAGTGCCGGTTTGAAGTTCCTGCAGTTTTCACTGTAAAACCGAGTTGGAGCTAGTACCTCCCCATATATATGTATGGAGTGGAGATTTGCAACTGAAAAGAAACTTTGTGTTCCCAACAAGCTAGGTGAAGGACGGCTTTCACACACACTTATCTCTCAGAACTGAGCATGTGGAGAGACTTTCGTTCATCTAGCACTAAAGGAACGGGTTGCAGGAGAAACTTTTACCCTGGATTATCAGTCTGTTTCCTAGTGCTGGATTGAAGTTACTGCAGTTTTCACTGTAAAACCGGTTGGAGCTCGTACCTCCCCATATATATGTATGGAGTGGAGTTTGCAACTGAAAAGAAACTTTGTGTTCCCAACAAGCTAGGTGAAGTTCGGCTTTCACACTCACATATCTCTCAGAACCTAGCATGCGTAGAGACGTTCGTTCATCTAGCACCAAGGGAACGGGTTGCAGGATAATCTTTAACTCTGGTTTCTCAGTCTGTTTCCTAGTGCCGGTTTGAAGTTCCTGCAGTTTTCACTGTAAAACCGAGTTGGAGCTAGTACCTCCCCATATATATGTATGGAGTGGAGTTTGCAACTGAAAAGAAACTTTGTGTTCCCAACAAGCTAGGTGAAGGACGGCTTTCACACACACTTATCTCTCAGAACTGAGCATGTGGAGAGACGTTCGTTCATCTAGCACAAAAGGAACGGGTTGCAGGAGAAACTTTTACTCTTGGTTCTCAGTCTGTTTCCTAGTGCCGGTTTGAAGTTACTGCAGTTTTCACTGTAAAACCGTGTTGGAGCTAGTACCTCCCCATATATATGTATGGAGTGGAGTTTGCTAACTGAAAAGAAACTTTGTGTTCCCAACAAGCTAGGTGAAGGACGGCTTTCACACACACTTATCTCTCAGAACTGAGCATGTGGAGAGACGTTCGTTCATCTAGCACAAAGGGAACGGGTTGCAGGAGAAAATTTTACTCTGGTTTCTCAGTCTGTTTCCTAGTGCCGGTTTGAAGTTCCTGCAGTTTTCACTGTAAAACCGAGTTGGAGCTCGTACCTCCCCATATATATGTATGGAGTGGAGTTTGCAACTGAAAAGAAACTTTGTGTTCCCAACAAGCTAGGTGAAGGACGGCTTTCACACACACTTATCTCTCAGAACTGAGCATGTGGAGAGACGTTCGTTCATCTAGCACAAAAGAACGGGTTGCAGGAGAAACTTTTACTCTGGATTCTCAGTCTGTTTCCTAGTGCCGGTTTGAAGTTACTGCAGTTTTCACTGTAAAACCGAGTTGGAGCTCGTACCTCCCCATATATATTTATGGAGTGGAGTTTGCAACTGAAAGAAACTTTGTGTTCCCAACAAGCTAGGTGAAGGACGGCTTTCACACACACTTATCTCTCAGAACTGAGCATGTGGAGAGACGTTCGTTCATCTAGCACAAAGGGAACGGGTTGCAGGATAATCTTTTACTCTGGTTTCTCAGTCTGTTTCCTAATGCCGGTTTGAAGTTACTGCAGTTTTCACTGTAAAACCGAGTTGGAGCTCGTACCTCCCCATATATATGTATGGAGTGGAGTTTGCAACTGAAAAGAAACTTTGTGTTCCCAACAAGCTAGGTGAAGGACGGCTTTCACACACACTTATCTCTCAGAACTGAGCATGTGGAGAGACGTTCGTTCATCTAGCACAAAGGGAAAGGTTGCAGGAGAAACTTTTACTCTGGTTTCTCAGTCTGTTTCCTAGTGCCGGTTTGAAGTTCCTGCAGTTTTCACTGTAAAACCGAGTTGGAGCTCGTAACCTCCCCATATATATGTATGGAGTGGAGTTTGCAACTGAAAAGAAACTTTGTGTTCCCAACAAGCTAGGTGAAGGACGGCTTTCACACACACTTATCTCTCAGAACTGAGCATGTGGAGAGACGTTCGTTCATCTAGCACAAAGGAACGGGTTGCAGGAGAAACTTTTACTCTGGTTTCTCAGTCTGTTTCCTAGTGCCGGTTTGAAGTTCCTGCAGTTTTCACTGTAAAACCGGTTGGAGCTCGTACCTCCCCATATATATGTATGGAGTGGAGTTTGCAACTGAAAAGAAACTTTGTGTTCCCAACAAGCTAGGTGAAGGACGGCTTTCACACACACTTATCTCTCAGAACTGAGCATGTGGAGAGACGTTCGTTCATCTAGCACAAAAGGAACGGGTTGCAGGAGAAACTTTTACTCTGGTTTCTCAGTCTGTTTCCTAGTGCCGGTTTGAAGTTCCTAAAATTTTCACTGTAAAACCGCGTTGGAGCTAGTACTTCCCCATATATCTGTAAGGTGTGGAGTTTGCAACTGAAAAGAAACTTTGTGTTCCCAACAAGCTAGGTGAAGGACGGCTTTCACACACACTTATCTCTCAGAACTGAGCATGTGGAGAGAAGTTCGTTCATCTAGCACAAAGGGAACGGGTTGCAGGAGAAACTTTACTCTGGTATCTCTGTCTGTTTCCTAGTGCCGGTTTGAAGTTCCTGCAGTTTTCACTGTAAAACCGAGTTGGAGTCGTACCTCCACATATATATGTATGGAGTGGATTTTGCAACTGAAAAGAAACTTTGTGTTCCCAACAAGCTAGGTGAAGGACGGTTTTCAAACACACTTATCTCTCAGAACTGAGCATGTGGAGAGACGTTCGTTCATCTAGCACAAAAGGAACGGGTTGCAGGAGAAATATTTACCCTGGATTCTCAGTCTGTTTCCTAGTGCTGGTTGAAGTTACTGCAGTTTTCACTGTAAAACCGGGTTGGATCTAGTACCTCCCCATATATATGTATGGAGTGGAGTTTGCAACTGAAAAGAAACTTTGTGTTCCCAACAAGCTAGGTGAAGGACGGCTTTCACACACACTTATCTCTCAGAACTGAGCATGTGGAGAGAAGTTCGTTCATCTAGCACAAAGGGAACGGGTTGCAGGAGAAACTTTTACTCTGGTATTCTCGTCTGTTTCCTAGTGCCGGTTTGAAGTTCCTGCAGTTTTCACTGTAAAACCGAGTTGGAGCTCGTACCTCCCCATATATATGTATGGAGTGGAGTTTGCAACTGAAAAGAAACTTTGTGTTCCCAACAAGCTAGGTGAAGGACGGCTTTCACACACACTTATCTCTCAGAACTGAGCATGTGGAGAGACGTTCGTTCATCTAGCACAAAAGGAACGGGTTGCAGGAGAAACTTTTACCCTGGATTCTCAGTCTGTTTCTAGTGCTGGTTTGAAGTTACTGCAGTTTTCACTGTAAAACCGAGTTGGAGCTCGTACCTCCCCATATATATTTATGGATTGGAGTTTGCAACTGAAAAGAAAATTTGTGTTCCCAACAAGCTAGGTGAAGTACGGCTTTCACACACACTTATCATCAGAATTGAGCATGTGGAGAGACGTTCGTTCATCTAGCACAAAAGGAACGGGTTGAAGGATAATCTTTTACTCTGGTTTCTCAGTCTGTTTCCTAGTGCCGGTTTCAAGTTACTGCAGTTTTCACTGTAAAACAGAGTTGGAGTTCGTACTTCCCCATATATATGTATGGAGTGGAGTTTGCAACTGAAAAGAAACTTTGTGTTCCCAACAAGCTAGGTGAAGTACGGCTTTCACACACATCTTATCTCTCAGAACTGAGCATGTGGAGAGACGTTCGTTCATCTAGCACAAAAGAACGGGTTGCAGGAGAAACTTTTACCCTGGATTCTCAGTCTGTTTCCTAGTGCTTTTTTGAAGTGACTGCAGTTTTCAATGTAAAACCGAGTTGAAGCTTGTACCTCGCCATATATATTTATGGAGTGGAGTTTGCAAGTGGAAAGAAACTTTGTGTTCCCAACAAGCTAGGTGAAGGACGGCTTTCACACACACTTATCTCTCAGAACTGAGCATGTGGAGAGACGTTCGTTCATCTAGCACAAAGGGAACGGGCTGCAGGATAATCTTTTACTCTGGTTTCTCAGTCTGTTTCCTAATGCCGGTTTCAAGTTACTGCAGTTTTCACTGTAAAACAGATTTGGAGCTCGTACCTCCCCGTGTATATGTATGGAGTGGAGTTTGCATCTGAAAAGAAACTTTGTGTTCCCAACAAGCTAGGTGAAAAACGGCTTTCACACACACTTATCTCTCAGAACTGAGCATGTGGAGAGACGTTCGTTCATCTAGCACAAAGGGAAAGGTTTGCAGGAGAAATTTTTACTCTGGTTTTTTAGTCTGTTTCCTAGTGGTGGTTTGAAGTTCCTGCAGTTTTCACTGTAAAACTGAGTTGGAGCTCGAACCTCCCCATATAAATGTATGGACTGGAGTTTGCAACTGAAAGAAATTTTGTGTTCCCAACAAGCTAGGTGAAGGGCAGTTTTCACACACACATCTCTCACAACTGAGCATGTGGAGAGACGTTCGTTCATCTAGCACAAAAGAACGGGTTGCAGGAGAATCTTTTACTCTGGTTTCTCAGTCTGTTTCCTACTGCCGGTTTGAAGTTCCTGCAGTTTTCACTGTAAAAACGGGTTGGAGCTCGTACCTCCCCATATATATTTATGGAATGGAGTTTGCATCTGAAAAGAAACTTTGTGATCCCAAGAAGCTAGGTGAAGGACGGCTTTCACACACACTTATCTCTCAGAATTGAGCATGTGGAGAGACGATCGTTCATCTAGCACAAACAGAACGGGTTGAAGGATAATCTTTTACTCTGGTTTCTCAGTCTGTTTCCTAGTGCCGGTTTGAAGTTCCTAAAATTTTCACTGTAAAACCGCGTTGGAGCTAGTACTTCCCCATATATCTGTAAGGTGTGGAGTTTGCAACTGAAAAGAAAATTTGTGTTCCCAACAAGCTAGGTGAAGGACGGCTTTCACACACACTTATCTCTCAGTACTGAGCATGTGGAGAGAAGTTCGTTCATCTAGCACAAAGGGAACGGGTTGCAGGAGAAACTTTACTCTGGTATCTCTGTCTGTTTCCTAGTGCCGGTTTGAAGTTCCTGCAGTTTTCACTGTAAAACCGAGTTGGAGTCGTACCTCCACATATATATGTATGGAGTGGATTTTGCAACTGAAAAGAAACTTTGTGTTCCCAACAAGCTAGGTGAAGGACGGTTTTCAAACACACTTATCTCTCAGAACTGAGCATGTGGAGAGACGTTCGTTCATCTAGCACAAAAGGAACGGGTTGCAGGAGAAATATTTACCCTGGATTCTCAGTCTGTTTCCTGTTGCTGGATTGAAGTTACTGCAGTTTTCACTGTAAAACCGGGTTGGATCTGGTAACTCCCCATATGTATGTATGGAGTGGAGTTTGCAATTGGAAAGAAACTTTGTGGTCCCAACAAGCTAGATGAAGGACGGGTTTCACACACACTTATCTCTCAGAACTGAGCATGTGGAGAGAATTTCATTCATCTAGCACAAAGGGTACGGGTTGCAGGAGAAACTTTTACTCTGGTATCTCTGTCTGTTTCCTAGTGCCAGTTTGAAGTTCCTGCAGTTTTCACTGTAAAACCGAGTTGGAGTCTTCCTCCCCAAATATATGTATGGAGTGGAGTTTGCAACTGAAAAGAAACTTTGTGTTCCCAACAAGCTAGTTGAAGGACGGGTTTCACACACTTATCTCTCAGAACTGAGCATGTGGAGAGACGTTCGTTCATCTCGCACAAAAGAAACGGGTTGCAGGAGAAACTTTTACCCTGGATTCTCAGTCTGTTTCCTTAGTGCTGGTTTGAAGTTACTCAAGTTTTCACTGAAAAACCAGGTTGGAGCTCGTACCTCCCCATATATATTTATGGAGTGGAGTTTGCAACTGAAAAGAAACTTTGTGATCCCAACAAGCTAGGTGAAGTACGGCTTACACACACACTTATCTATCAGAACTGAGCATGTGGAGAGACGTTCGTTCATCTAGCACAAAAGGAACGGGTTGAAGGATAATCTTTTACTCCGGTTTCTCAGTCTGTTTCCTAATGCCGGTTTAAGTTACTGCAGTTTTCACTGTAAAACCGAGTTGGAGCTCGTACCTCCCCATATATATGTATGGAGTGGAGTTTGCAACTGAAAAGAATCTTTGTGTTCCCAACAAGCTAGGTGAAGGACGGCTTTCACACACACTTATCTCTCAGAACTGAGCATGTGGAGAGACGTTCGTTCATCTAGCACAAAGGAACGGGTTGCAGGAGAAACTTTTACCTGGATTCTCAGTCTGTTTCCTAGTGCTGTTTTGAAGTTACTGCAGTTTTCACTGTAAAACCGAGTTGGAAGCTTGTACCTCCCCATATATATTTATGGAGTGGAGTTTGCAAGTGAAAAGAAACTTTGTGTTCCCAACAAGCTAGGTGAAGGACGGCTTTCACACACACTTATCTCTCAGAACTGAGCATGTGGAGAGACGTTCGTTCATCTAGCACAAAGGGAACGGGCTGCAGGATAATCTTTTACTCTGGTTTCTCAGTCTGTTTCCTAATGCCGGTTTCAAGTTACTGCAGTTTTCACTGTAAAACAGATTTGGAGCTCGTACCTCCCCGTATATATGTATGGAGTGGAGTTTGCATCTGAAAAGAAACTTTGTGTTCCCAACAAGCTAGGTGAAAGACGGCTTTCACACACACTTATCTCTCAGAACTGAGCATGTGGAGAGACGTTCGTTCATCTAGCACAAAGGGAAAGGTTTGCAGGAGAAATTTTTACTCTGGTTTTTTAGTCTGTTTCCTAGTGGTGGTTTGAAGTTCCTGCAGTTTTCACTGTAAAACTGAGTTGGAGCTCGAACCTCCCCATATAATGTATGGACTGGAGTTTGCAACTGAAAGAAACTTTGTGTTCCCAACAAGCTAGGTGAAGGACGGCTTTGACACACACTTATCTCTCAGAACTGAGCATGTGTTGAGACGTTCGTTCATCTAGCTCAAATGGAACAGGTTGCAGGAGAAACTTTTACTCTTGTTTCTCAGTCCGTTTCCTAGTGCCGGTTTGAAGTTCCTGCATTTTTCACTGTAAAACCGCGTTGGAGCTAGAAACTCCCCATATATATATATGGTGTGGAGATGCAACTGAAAAGAAACTTTGTGTTCCCAATAAGCTAGGTGAAGGGCAGCTTTCACACACACATCTCTCACAACTGAGCATGTGGAGAGACGTTCGTTCATCTAGCACAAAAGAACGGGTTGCAGGAGAAACTTTTACTCTGGTTTCTCAGTCTGTTTCCTACTGCCGGTTTGAAGTTCCTGCAGTTTTCACTGTAAATCAGGGTTGGAGCTCGTACCTCCCCATATATAATTATGGAATGGAGTTTGCATCTGAAAAGAAACTTTGTGATTCCAACAAGCTAGGTGAAGGAAGGCTTTCACACACACTTATCTCTCAGAACTGAGCATGTGGAGAGACGTTCGTTCATCTAACACAAATGGAACGGTTTGCAGGAGAAACTTTTACTCTGATTTCTCAGTCTGTTTCCTAGTGCCGGTTTGAAGTTCCTAAAATTTTCAGCTGTAAAACCGCGTTGAGCTAGTACCTCCCCATATATCTGTAAGGTGTGGAGTTTGCAACTGAAAAGAAACTTTGTGTTCCCAACAAGCTAGGTGAAGGAATGCTTTCACACACACTTATCTCTCAGAACTGAGCATGTGGAGAGACTTTCGTTCATCTAGCACAAAGGGAACGGGTTGCAGGAGAAACTTTTACTCTGGTATCTCTGTCTGTTTCCTAGTGCCGGTTTGAAGTTCCTGCAGTTTTCACTGTAAAACCGGGTTGGAGCTCGTACCTCCCCTATATATATTTATGGAGTGGTAGTTTGCAACTGAAAAGAAACTTTGTGTATCCCAACAAGCTAGGTGAAGGACGGCTTTCACACACACTTATCTCTCAGAACTGAGCATGTGGAGAGACGTTCGTTCATCTAGCACAAAGGGAACGGGTTGCAGGAGAAACTTTTACTCTGGTTTCTCAGTCTGTTTCCTATTGCCGGTTTGAAGTTCCTGCAGTTTTCACTGTAAAACCGAAGTTGGAGCTAGTACCTCCCCATATATATGTATGGAGTGGAGTTTGCAACTGAAAAGAACTTTGTGTTCCCAACAAGCTAGGTGAAGGACGGCTTTCACACACACTATCTCTCAGAACTGAGCATGTGGAGAGACGTTCGTTCATTTAGCACAAAGGAACGGGTTGCAGGAGAAACTTTTACTCTGGTTTCTCAGTCTGTTTCCTAGTGCCGGTTTGTAGTTCCTGCAGTTTTCACTGTAAAACGATGTTGGAGCTAGTACCTCCCCATATATATGTATGGAGTGGAGTTTGCAACTGAAAAGAAACTTTGTGTTCCCAACAAGCTAGGTGAAGGACGGCTTTCACACACACTTATCTCTCAGAACTGAGCATGTGGAGAGACGTTCGTTCATCTAGCACAAAGGAACGGGTTGCAGGAGAAACATTTACCCTGGATTCTCAGTCTGTTTCCTAGTTGCTGGATTGAAGTTACTGCAGTTTTCACTGTAAAACCGAGTTGGAGCTCGTACCTCCCCATATATATGTATGGACTGGTGAGTTGCAACTGAAAGGAAACTTTGTGTTCCCTAACAAGCTAGGTGAAGGACGGCTTTCACACACACTTATCTCTCAGAACTGAGAATGTGGAGAGACGTTCGTTCATCTAGCACAATGGGAACGGGTTGAAGGAAAATCTTTTACTCTGGTTTCTCAGTCTGTTTCCTAGTGCCGGTTTGAAGTTCCTGCAGTTTTCACTGTAAAACCGGGTTGGAGCTCGTACCTCCCCATATATATTTATGGAGTGGAGTTTGCAACTGAAAAGAAACTTTGTGATTCCAACAAGCTAGGTGAAGGACGGCTTTCCCACACACTTATCTATCAGAACTGAGCATGTGGAGAGACGTTCGTTCATCTAGCACAAAAGGAACGGGTTGCAGGAGAAACTTTTACTCTGGATTCTCAGTCTGTTTCCTAGTGCTGGTTTGAAGTTACTGCAGTTTTCACTGTAAAACCGAGTTGGAGCTCGTACCTCCCCATATATATGTATGGAGTGGAGTTTGCAACTGAAAGAAACTTTGTGTTCCCAACAAGCTAGGTGAAGGACGGCTTTCACACACACTTATCTCTCAGAACTGAGCATGTGGAGAGACGTTCGTTCATCTAGCACAAAGGGAACGGGTTGAAGGAGAAATCTTTTACTCTGGTTTCTCAGTCTGTTTCCTAGTGCCGGTTTGAAGTTACTGCAGTTTTCACTGTAAAACCGAGTTGGAGCTCGTACCTCCCCATATATATGTATGGATTGGAGTTTGCAACTGAAAAGAAACTTTGTGTTCCCAACAAGCTAGGTGAAGTACGGCTTTCACACACACTTATCTCTCAGAACTGAGCATGTGGAGAGACGTTCGTTCATCTAGCACAAAGGGAACGGTTTGCAGGAGAAACTTTTACTCTGGTTTCTCAGTCTGTTTATTAGTTCCGGTTTGAAGTTCCTGCAGTTTCCACTGTAAAACCGAGTTGGAGCTCGTACCTCCCCATATAGATGTATGGAGTGGAGTTAGCAATTGAAAAGAAACTTTGTGTTCCCAACAAGCTAGGTGAAGGACGGCTTTCACACACACTTATCTCTCAGAACTGAGCATGTGGAGAGACGTTCGTTCATCTAGCACAAAGGGAACGGTTTGCAGGAGAATACTTTTACTCTGGTTATCTAGTCTGTTTCCTAGTGCTGGTTTGAAGTTCCTGCAGTTTTCACTGTAAAACCGAGTTGGAGCTCGTACTCTCCCCATATATACTGTATGGAGTGGAGTTTGCAACTGAAAAGAAACTTTGTGATCCCAACAAGCTAGGTGAAGGACGGCTTTCACACACACTTATCTCTCAGAACTGAGCATGTGGAGAGAAGTTCGTTCATCTAGCACAAAGGGAACGGGTTGCAGGAGAAACTTTTACTCTGGTATCTCTGTCTGTTTCCTAGTGCCGGTTTGAAGTTCCTGCAGTTTTCACTGTAAAACCGAGTTGGAGTCGTACCTCCCCATATATATGTATGGAGTGGAGTTTGCAACTGAAAAGAAACTTTGTGTTCCCAACAAGCTAGGTGAAGGACGGGTTTCACACACACTTATCTCTCAGAACTGAGCATGTGGAGAGACGTTCGTTCATCTAGCACAAAAGGAACGGGTTGCAGGAGAAATATTTACCCTGGATTCTCAGTCTGTTTCCTAGTTGCTGGATTTGAAGTTACTGCAGTTTTCACTGTAAAACCGGGTTGGATCTGGTAACTCCCCATATGTATGTATGGAGTGGAGTTTGCAATTGGAAAGAAACTTTGTGGTCCCAACAAGCTAGATGAAGGACGGCTTTCACACACACTTATCTCTCAGAACTGAGCATGTGGAGAGAATTTCATTCATCTAGCACAAAGGGTAACGGGTTGCAGGAGAAACTTTTACTCTGGTATCTCTGTCTGTTTCCTAGTGCCAGTTTGAAGTTCCTGCAGTTTTCACTGTAAAACCGAGTTGGAGTCTTCCTCCCCATATATATGTATGGAGTGGAGTTTGCAACTGAAAAGAAACTTTGTGTTCCCAACAAGCTAGTTGAAGGACGGGTTTCACACACACTTATCTCTCAGAACTGAGCATGTGGAGAGACGTTCGTTCATCTCGCACAAAAGGAACGGGTTGCAGGAGAAACTTTTACCCTGGATTCTCAGTCTGTTTCTTAGTGCTGGTTTGAAGTTACTCAAGTTTTCACTGAAAAACCAGGTTGGAGCTCGTACCTCCCCATATATATTTATGGAATGGAGTTTGCAACTGAAAAGAAAATTTGTGATCCCAGCAAGCTAGGTGAAGTACGGCTTTCACACACACTTATCTATCAGAATTGAGCATGTGGAGAGACGTTCGTTCATCTAGCACAAAAGGAACGGGTTGAAGGATAATCTTTTACTCTGGTTTCTCAGTCTGTTTCCTAATGCCGGTTCCAAGTTACTGCAGTTTTCACTGTAAAACAGAGTTGGAGTTCGTACCTCCCCATATATATGTATGGAGTGGAGTTTGCAACTGAAAAGAATCTTTGTGTTCCCAACAATCTAGGTGAAGTACGGCTTTCACACACTCTTATCTCTCAGAACTGAGCATGTGGAGAGACGTTCGTTCATCTAGCACAAAAGAAACGGGTTGCTGGAGAAACTTTTACCCTGGATTCTCAGTCTGTTTCCTAGTGCTTTTTTGAAGTGACTGCAGTTTTCAATGTAAAACCGAGTTGAAGCTTGTACCTCCCCATATATATTTATGGATTGGAGTTTGCAAGTGAAAAGAAACTTTGTGTTCCCAACAAGCTAGGTGAAGGACGGCTTTCACACACACTTATCTCTCAGAACTGAGCATGTGGAGAGACGTTCGTTCATCTAGCACAAAGGGAACGGGCTGCAGGATAATCTTTTACTCTGGTTTCTCAGTCTGTTTCCTAATGCCGGTTTCAAGTTACTGCAGATTTCACTGTAAAACAGATTTGGAGCTCGTACCTCCCCGTGTATATGTATGGAGTGGAGTTTGCATCTGAAAAGAAACTTTGTGTTCCCAACAAGCTAGGTGAAAACGGCTTTCACACACACTTATCTCTCAGAACTGAGCATGTGGAGAGACGTTCGTTCATCTAGCACAAAGGGAAAGGTTTGCAGGAGAAATTTTTACTCTGGTTTTTTAGTCTGTTTCCTAGTGGTGGTTTGAAGTTCCTGCAGTTTTCACTGTAAAACTGAGTTGGAGCTCGAACCTCCCCATATAAATGTATGGACTGGAGTTTGCAACTGAAAGAAACTTTGTGTTCCCAACAAGCTAGGTGAAGGACGGCTTTCACACACACTTATCTCTCAGAACTGAGCATGTGTTGAGACGTTCGTTCATCTAGCTCAAATGGAACAGATTGCAGGAGAAACTTTTACTCTTGTTTCTCAGTCCTGTTTCCTAGTGCCGGTTTGAAGTTCCTGCATTTTTCACTGTAAAACCGCGTTGGAGCTAGAAACTCCCCATATATATATATGGTGTGGAGATGCAACTGAAAAGAAACTTTGTGTTCCCAACAAGCTAGGTGAAGGGCAGATTTCACACACACATCTCTCACAACTGAGCATGTGGAGAGACGTTCGTTCATCTAGCACAAAAGAACGGGTTGCAGGAGAAACTTTTACTCTGGTTTCTCAGTCTGTTTCCTACTGCCGGTTGAAGTTCCTGCAGTTTTCACTGTAAATCAGGGTTGGAGCTCGTACCTCCCCATATATATTTATGGAATGGAGTTTGCAATCTGAAAAGAAACTTTGTGATTCCCAACAAGCTAGGTGAAGGAAGGCTTTCACACACACTTATCTCTCAGAACTTAGCATGTGGAGAGACGTTCGTTCATCTAACACAAATGGAACGGTTTGCAGGAGAAACTTTTACTCTGATTTCTCAGTCTGTTTCCTAGTGCCGGTTTGAAGTTCCTAAAATTTTCGCTGTAAAACCGCGTTGAAGCTAGTACCTCCCCATATATCTGTAAGGTGTGGAGTTTGCAACTGAAAAGAAACTTTGTGTTCCCAACAAGCTAGGTGAAGGAATGCTTTCACACACACTTATCTCTCAGAACTGAGCATGTGGAGAGAATTTCGTTCAACTAGCACAAAGGGAACGGTTTGCAGGAGAAACTTTTACTCTGGTATCTCTGTCTGTTTCCTAGTGCCGGTTTGAAGTTCCTTCAGTTTTCACTGAAAAACCGGGTTGGAGCTCGTACCTCCCCATATATATTTTTGGAGTGGTGTTTGCAACTGAAAAGAAACTATTTATACCAACAAGCTAGGTGAAGTACGGCTTTCACACACACTTACCTCTCAGAACAGAGCATGTGGAGAGACGTTCGTTCATCTAACACAAAGGGAACGGGTTGCAGGAGAAACTTTTTCTCTGGTATTTCTGTCTGTTTCCTATTGCCTGTTTGAAGTTCCTGCAGTTTTCACTGTAAAACCGAATTGGAGTTGGTACCTCCCCATATATATGTATTGAGTGGGGTTTGCAACTGAAAAAAACTTTGTTTTCCCAACAAGCTAAGTGAAGGACAGCTTTCACACACACATCTCTCAGAACTGAGCATGTGGAGAGAAGTTCGTTCAACTAGCTCAAAAGAACGGGTTGCAGGAGAAACTTTTACTCTGATTTCTCAGTCTGTTTCCTATTGCCTGTTTGTAGTTCCTGCAGTTTTCACTGTAAAATAGTGTTGGAACTAGTACCTCCCCATATATATGTATGGAGTGGTGTTTGCATCTGAAAAGAAACTTTGTGTTCCCAACAAGCTAGGTGAAGGACGGCTTTCACACACCCTTATCTCTCAGAACTGAGCATGTGGAGAGACGTTCGTTCATCTAGCACAAAAGGAACGGGTTGCAGGAGAAACATTTACCCTGGAGTCTCAGTCTGTTTCCTGTTGCTAGATTGAAGTTACTGCAGTTTTCAC
Organism: Camelus ferus; assembly: GCF_009834535.1. NCBI lineage: Eukaryota > Metazoa > Chordata > Mammalia > Artiodactyla > Camelidae > Camelus > Camelus ferus. The sequence goes on from NC_045731.1 coordinate 28,932,557, forward strand.
TGTAAAACCGAGTTGGGGTCGTACCTCCCCATATATATGTATGGACTGGTGATTGCAACTGAAAGGAAACTTTGTGTTCCCTACAAGCTAGGTGAAGGACGGGTTTCACACACACTTATTTCTCAGAACTGAGAATGTGGAGAGACGTTCGTTCATCTAGCACAATGGGAACGGGTTGAAGGAAAATCTTTTACTCTGGTTTCTCAGTCTGTTTCCTAGTGCCGGTTTGAAGTTCCTGCAGTTTTCACTGTAAAACAGATTTGGAGCTCGTACCTCCCCATATATATTTATGGAGTGGAGTTTGCAACTGAATAGAAACTTTGTGATTCCAACAAGCTAGGTGAAGGACGGCTTTCACACACATTTATCTATCAGAACTGAGCATGTGGAGAGACGTTCGTTCATCTAGCACAAACAGAACGGGTTGAAGCATAATCTTTTACTCTGGTTTCTCAGTCTGTTTCCTAGTGCCGGTTTGTAGTTACTGCAGTTTTCACTGTAAAACCGAGTTGGAGCTCGTACCTCCCCATATATATGTATGGATTGGAGTTTGCAACTGAAAAGAAACTTTGTGTTCCCAACAAGCTAGGTGAAGTTCGGCTTTCACACACACTTATCTCTCAGAGCTGAGCATGTGGAGAGACGTTCGTTCATCTAGCACAAAGGGAACGGTTTGCAGGAGAAACTTTTACTCTGGTTTCTCAGTCTGTTTATTAGTTCCGGTTTGAATTTCCTGCAGTTTCCACTGTAAAACCGAGTTGGAGCTCGACCCTCCCCATATAGATATATGGGGTGGAGTTAGCAATTGAAAAGAAACTTTGTGTTGGCAACAATCTAGGTGAAGGACGGCTTTCACACACACTTATCTGTCTGAACTGAGCATGTGGAGAGACGTTCGTTCATCTAGCACAAAGGGAACGGGTTGCTGGAGAAATTTTACTGTGGTTTCACTGTCTGATTCCTAGTGCCGGTTTGAAATTTCTAAAATTTTCACTGTAAAACCGCGTTGGAGCTAGTACTTCCCCATATATCTGTAAGGTGTGGAGTTAGCAACTGGAAAGAAACTTTGTGTTCCCAACAAGCTAGGTGAAGGACGGCTTTCACACACACTTATCACTCAGAACTGAGCATCTGGAGAGATGTTCGTTCATCTAGCACAAAGGGAACGGTTTGCAGTAGAAACTTTTACTCTGGTATCTCTGTCTGTTTCCTAGTGCCGGTTTGAAGTTCCTGCAGTTTTCACTGTAAAACCGAGTTGGAGTCGTACCTCCCCATGTATATGTATGGAGTGGAGTTTGCAACTGAAAACAAACTTTGTGTTCCCAACAAGCTAGGTGAAGGACGGCTTTCACACACACTTATCTCTCAGGCCTGAGCATGTGGAGAGACGTTCGTTCATCTAGCACAAAAGGAACGGGTTGCAGGAGAAACTTTTACCCTGGAATCTCAGTCTGTTTCCTAGTGTTGGTATGAAGTTACTGCAGTTTTCACTGTAAAACCGAGTTGGAGCTTGTACCTCCCCATATATATGTATGGAGTGGATTTTGAAACTGAAAAGAAACTTTGTGTTCACAACAAGCTAGGTGAAGGACGGCTTTCTCACACACTTATCTCTCAGAAGTGAGCATGTGGAGAGACTTTCGTTCATCTAGCACAAAGGGAAAGGTTTGCAGGAGAAACTTTTACTCTGGTATTTCTGTCTGTTTCCTAGTGCCGGTTTGAAGTTCCTGCAGTTTTCACTGTAAAACCGAGTTGGAGCTCGTAATTCCCCATATATATGTATGGAGTGGAGTTGGCAACTGAAAAGAAACTTTGTGTTCACAACAAGCTAGGTGAAGGGAGGTTTCACACACACTTATTTCTCAGAACTGAGCATGTGGAGAGACGTTCGTTCATCTCGCACAAAAGGAACGGTTTGCAGGAAATACTTTTACCCTGGATTATCAGTCTGTTTCCTTGTGCTGGATTGCAGTTACTGCAGTTTTCCCTGAAAAACCGGGTTGGAGCCCGTATCTCCCCATATATACTTATGGAGTGGAGTTTGAAACTGAAAAGAAACTTTGTGTTCACAACAAGCTAGGTGAAGGACGGCTTTCACACACACTTATCTATCAGAACTGAGAATGTGGAGAGACGTTCGTTCATCTAGCACAATGGGAACGGGTTGAAGGAAAATCTTTTACTCTGGTTTCTCAGTCTGTTTCCTAGTGCCGGTATGAAGTTCCTGCAGTTTTCACTGTAAAACCGAGTTGGAGCTCGTAATTCCCCATATATATGTATGGAGTGGGGTTGGCAACTGAAAAGAAACTTTGTGTTCACAACAAGCTAGGTGAAGGGAGGTTTTCACACACACTTATCTCTCAGAAGTGAGCATGTGGAGAGACGTTCGTTCATCTAGCACAAAGGGAACGGTTTGCAGGAGAAACTTTTACTCTGGTTTCTCAGTCTGTTTCCTAGTGCCGGTTTGAACTTCCTGCAGTTTTCACTGTAAAACCGAGTTGGAGCTAGTACCTCCCCATATATATTTATGGATTGGAGTTTGCAACTGAAAACAAAGTTTGTGTTCCCAACAAGCTAGTTGAAGGACGGCTTTCACACACACCTATCTCTCAGATTTGAGCATGTGGAGAGACGTTCGTTCATCTAGCACAAAGAGAACAGGTTGTAGGAGAAACTTTTACTCTGGTTTCTCAGTCTGTTTCCTAGTGCCGGTTTGAAGTTCCTGCAGTTTTCCCTGTAAAATCGAGTTGGAACTCGTACCTCCCCATATATGTGTATGGAGTGGAGTTTGCAAGTTAAAACAAACTATGTGTTCCCAACAAGCTAGGTGAAGGACTGCCTTCACACACACTTATCCCTCAGAACAGAGCATGTGAATAGACGTTCGTTCATCTAGCACAAACGGGACGGTATGCAGGAGAAACTTTTACTCTGGTTTCTCAGTCTGTTTCCTAGTGCCGGTTTGAAGTTCCTGCAGTTTTCACTGTAAAACCGAGGTGGTGCTATTACCTCCCAATATATACGTAAGGAGAGGAGTTTGCATGTGAAATGAAACTTTGTGTTCCCAACAGCTAGGTAAGGACGGCTTTCCACACACTTATCTCTCAGAACTGAGCATGTGGAT
>NC_045731.1:28935780-28992294 GCF_009834535.1 Camelus ferus
CAGTTTTCATTGTAAGACCGAGTTGGAGCTAGTACAAACTCATATATATGTATGGAGTTTAGATACCAACAGAAAAGAAAATTTTTGTTCCCAACAAGATAGGTGAAGAACGACTTTCACACAGAATTGTCTCTAAGAATGGAGCATGTGGAGAGACGTTCGTTCATCTACCAAAAACGGAATGGGTTGTTGGGGTAACTTTTACTCTGGTTTCTCAGTCGGATTCCTAGTGCCGGTATGATGTTCCTGCTGTATTATCTGTAAAACAGAGTTGGAGCTAGTACATCCCCATATATTTATAAGTAGTATAGATTGCACCTGAAAAGAAACTTTGTGTTCCCAACAAGCTAGGTGAAGTACGGCTTTCACACACAATTATCTCTCAGAACTGAGCATGTGGAGAGACGTTCATTCATCTAGCACAAAGTGAACGGGTTGCAGGGGAAATTATTACTCTTCTATCCCAGTCTGTTTCCTAGTGCCGGTTGGAAGATCCTGCTGTTATCACTTTAAAACCGAGTTAGAGCTACTAACTCCCCAGTATATGTATGGACTGTAGTTTACACCTGAAAGATACTTTGTGTTCCAAACTAGGTAGGTGAAGGATGGCTTTCAAACACACTTATCTCTCAGAACTGAGCATGTGGAGAGACGTTCGTTCATCTGGCACAAAAGTAACGGGTGGCAGGAGAAACTTTTACTCTGGTTTCTCAGTCTGTTTCAAAGAGCCGGATTGAAGTTCCTGCAGTATTCACTGTAAAACCGAGTTGGAGCTAGTACCAACCCATATATATTTATGGAGTGTAGTTGCAACTGAAAAGAAACTTTGTGTTCCCAACAAGCTAGGTGAAGGACGGCTTTCACCCACACTTATCTCTCAGAACTGAGCATGTGGAGAGACGTTCATTCATCTAGCAAAAAGGAAAGGGTTCAAGGGTAACTTTTACTCTGATTTCTCAGTCTGTTTCCAAGTCCCGTTTTGAAGTTCCTGCAGTTTTCAATATGCAACCGAGTTGGAGCTAGTACCTCCCCATATATATGTAAGGCGTGTATTTTGCAACTGAAAGGAAACTTTTTGTTCCCAAAAAGTACGTGAAGGAAAGCTTTCACACCACTTATCTCTCAGTACTGAGCATGTGGAGAGACGTTCGTTCATCTAGCACAAAGGGATCACGTTGCAGGAGAAACTTTTACTCTGGTTTCTCAGTTGGCTTCCTAGGGCCAGTATGCTTTTCCTCCTGTTTTATCTGTAAAACCGAGTTGGAGCTAGTACCTCCCCATATATATGTATGGAGGGTAGTTTGGAACTGAAAAGGAACATTGTGTTCCAAACAAGCTATTTGAAGGACGGCTTTCACACACACTTATCCCTCAGAACTGAGCATTGGGAAGAGACGTTCGTTCATCTAGCACAAAGGGAACGGTTTGCAGGAGAAAATTTTCTCTGTTTTCTCAGAGTGTTTCCTAGTTCCTTTATGAAGTTCCTGCTGTTTTCACTGTAAAACCGAGTTGGAGCTAGTACCAAGCCATAGATATGTATGTGAGTGTAGTTTGCAACTGAAAGAAACTTTGTGTTGCCAACAAGCTAGGTGAAGGAACGGCTGTTAAACACACACATATCTCTCAGAACAGAGATTGTGGAGAAACGTTCGTTCAACTAGCACAAAGGATTGCGTTTCAGTGTATCTTTTACTCTGGTTTCCTCATTCGGCTTCCTAGTGCCGGTATGATGTTCCTGCTGTTTTATCTGTAAAACAGAGTTGGAGCTTGTACCTCCCCATATATATGTAAGTAGTGTAGTTTGCAAATTAATAGTAACTTTATGTTCCCAAAAAGCTAGGTGTAGGACGGCTTTCACACACACAACTGATCTCCTCAGATCTTAGCATGTGAGAGACGTTCGTTCACCTAGCACAAAGGGAACGGGTTGCAGGAGAACTTTTTACTCTGGTTTCTCAGTCTGTTCCAAGTGCCGGTTTGAAGTTCTTGCAGTTTTCACTGTAAAAACGAGTTGGAACTAGTACCTCCCCATATATATATGGAGTGTAGTTTGCAACTGAAAAGATACTATCTGTTCCCAACAAGCTAGGTGAAGGTCGGCTTTCACACACAGTTATCTCTCAGAACTGAGCATGTGGAGAGACGTACGTTCATCCAGCACAAACGGAACGGGTTGCAGGAAAGACTTTTCTATGGTTTCTTTGTCTGTTTCCTAGTGCCGGTTTGAAGTTCCTGCAGTTTTCACTGTAAAAATTGGAGGTATTACCAAAACATAGATATGTATGGGATACAGTTTGCAACTGTAAAGAAACTTTGTGTTTCCAACAAGCTAGGTGAAGGACTGCTTTCACACACAATCTCTCAGAAATTAGCATGTGGGGAGACGTTCGTTCATCTAGCAAAAAGGGAACGGGTTCCAGGAGAAACTTTTACTCTGGTTTCTCATTCGGATTCCTAGTACCGGTTTGATGTTCCTACATTTTTCACAGTAAAACCGAGTTGGAGCAAGTACCAACCCATAGATATTTATTGATTATAGTTTGCAAATGAAAAGAAACTTTGTGTTGCCAACAAGCTAGGTGAAGGAAGGCTTTCACACACACTTAACTCTCATAACTGTGCATGTGAACAGACGTTCTTACATCTAGCTCAAAGTGAAAGGTTTGCACGGGAAAATTTTTCTTTGGTTTCTAAGTTCTGCTTAATAGTGCCGGTGGATTTTAATGCATTTTTTCACAGTAAAACCGAGTTGGTTCTCGTACGTCCCCATATATATGTACGGAGTGGTTTGTTTGCAACTTAATATAGTGACTTTGTGTTCCCAAAAAGCTAGGTGAAGGGACGGCTTTCACACACACTTTTCTCTCAGAACTGAGCATGTGGAGAGACGTTCTTTCATCAAGCACAGAATGGAACGGGTTGCAGGAGAAACTTTTTCTCTGGTTTCTCAGGTCTTTTCCTTAGTGCCATGTATGTAAGTTCCTGCAGTTTTTCACTGTAAAAGTGGTTGCCATCTAATACCAACCCATAGATACGTATGGACTGTAGTTAGCAACTGAAAAGAAACTTTGTGTTCCCAACAAGCTAGATGAAGGACGGCTTTCACTCACACTTATCTCTCAGAACTGAGCATGTGGAGAGACGTTCGTTCATGTAGCACAAAGGGAGCGGTTTTGCAGGAGAAACTTTTACTCTGTATTCTCAGTCGGCTTCTAGTGCCGGTTTGATGTTCCTGCAGTTTTCACTGTAAAACCGATATGAAGCTAGTACCAACCCATATATTGTATGGAGTGTAATTTGCAACTGAAAAGAAACTTTGTGTTCCCAACAAGCTAGGTGAAAGAAGGTTTTCACACACACTTAACTCTCAGAACTGAGCATGTAGACGGACGTTCGACATCTAGCACAAAAGGAACGGATGGCAGGGGAAAATTTTACTTTGGTTTCTCAGTGTGCTTACTAGTGCCGGTGGGATTTTAATGCATTTTTCACTGTAAAACAGAGTTGGTTCTCTTACGTCCCCATATATAGGTATGGAGTGTAGTTTGCAACTGAATAGTAAATTTGTTTTCCCTAAATCTCTGTGAATGACGGCTTTCACACACACTTATCTCTCAGAACTTAGCATGTGGAGAGACATTCGTTCATCTAGCAAACAAGGAACGGTTGGCAAGATAATCATTCACTCTGTTATCTCAGTCTGTTTCCTAGTGCCGGATGGAAGTTCCTGCATTTTTCACTGTAAAAACGAGTTGGAGCTACTAACTCCCCATATATATGTATGGAGTGTAATTTGCAACTGAAAAGATACTTTGTGTTCCCAACAGGTTAGTTGAAGAATGGCTTACACACACAGATATCTCTTAGAACTGAGCATGTGGAGAGACGTTCGTTCATTTAGCACAAATGGAACGATTTGCAGGAGAAACATTAACTCTGGTTTCTCAGTCTGTTTCCTAGTGCCAGTTTGAAGTTCCTGCAGTTTTCACTGAAAAACCGTGTTAGAGATGGTAACACCCCATATATATGTATGGACTGTAGTTTGCAACTAAAAGAAACTTTCTGTTGCCAACAAGCTAGGTGAAGGACGGCTTTCACACACACTTATCTCTCAGATCTGAGCATGTGGAGAGACTTACGTTCATCTAGCACAAAGGGAACGGTTTGCAGGAGAAACTTTTACTCTGGTTTCTCAGTCTCTTTCCTAGTGCCGGTTTGAAGTTCCTTCAGTTTTCACTGTAAAACCGAGTTGGAACTAGTACCTCACCATATATATGTATGGAGTGTAGTTTCCAACGGAAAAGAAAATTTGTGTTCCCAACAAGCTAGGTGAAGAACGGATTTCACAAAAACTTGTCTCTCAGAACTGAGCATGTGTAGAGACGTTCGTTCATCTAGCCCAAAAGGAACGATTTGCAGGAGAAACATTTACTCTGGTTTGTCAGTCTGTTTCCTAGTGCCAGTTTCAAGTTCCTGCAGTTTTCACTGAAAAACCGTGTTAGAGATGGTAACTCCCCATATATATGTATGCAGTGTAGTTTGCAACTGAAAAGAAACTTTGTGTTCCCAAAGAGCTTGGTGAAGGACGGCTTTCACACACACTTAACTCTCAGAACTGAGCATGTGGACAGACTTTCATACATCTAACACAAAGGGAACGGTTGGCAGTGGAAAATTTTACTTTGGTTTCTCAGTCTGCTTAATAGTGCCGGTGGGATTTTAATGCATTTTTCACTGTAAAACCGAGTTGGTTCTCTTACGACCCCATGTATATGTATGGAGTGTAGTTTGCATCTGAATAGTAACTTTGTGCTCCAAAAAGCTAGGTGAAGGACGGCTTTCACACACAATTATCTCTCAGAATGTAGCATGTGGAGAGACGTTCGTTCATCTAGCAAACAAGGAACGGTTGGCATAATAATCATTTACTCTGGTATTTCAGTCTGTTTCCTAGTGCCGGATTGAAGTTCCTGCATTTTTCACTGTAAAACCGAGTTGGAGCTACTAACTCCCCATATATATTTATGGAGTGTAGTTTGCAACTGAAAAGAAACTTTGTGCTCCCTATAAGCTAGGTGAAGGACGGCTTACACACAGACTTATCTCTCAGAACTGAGCAATAGGATAGTCATTCGTTCATCTAGCACAAAGGGAACGGGTTGCAGGAGAAATTTTACTCTGGTTTCTCAATTTGTTTCCTAGTTCCTGTTTGAATTTCCTGCAGTTTTCTCTGTAAAAACGAGTTGGAGCCTGTAAAAACCCATATATATGTATGGAGTGTAGTTTGCAACTGAAAAGAAACTTTGTTTTCCCAACAAGCTAGGTGAACGACGGCTTTCACACACACTTTTCTCTCAGAAGTGAGCAAGTGGGGAGACTTTCTTTCATCTACAACAAAGGGAACGTTTTGCAGGATAAACTTTTTCTCTGGATTCTCAGTATGTTTCCAAGTGCCGGTTTGAAGTTCCTGCAGTTTTCACTGTAATAACTAGTTGGAGCTAGTACCAACTCATAGATATGTATGGAATGTAGTTTGCAACTGAAAAGAAACTTTGTGTTCCCAACAAGCTAGCTGAACGACGGCTTTCACACATACTTTTCTCTCAGAAGTGAGCATGTGGAGACACGTTCGTTCATCTAGCACAAATGGAACGGTTTGCATGAGAAACTTTTTCTCTGGATTCTCAGACTGTTTTCTAGTGCCGGTTTGATGATCCTGCAGTTTTCACTTTATAAACGATTTGGAGCTACTACCAACCCATAGATATGTATGAAGTGTATTTTGCAACTGAAAAGAACTCTGTGTTCCCAACAAGCTAGGTGACGGACGTATTTCACACACACTTATCTCTCAGATCTGAGCATGTGGAGAGACTTTCGTTCATCTACCACAAAGGGAACGTTTAGCAGGAGAATCTTTTACTCTTGTTTCTGTCTGTTTCCTTCTGCCGGTTTGAAGTTCATGCAGTATTCACTGTAAAAACGAGATGGAGCTAGTACGTCCACACTTATATTTATGGAGTGTAGTTTGCAACAGATAAAAAAATTTGTGTTCCCAACAAGGTATTTGAACGACGGCTTTCACACACACTTATCACTCAGAACTGAGCATGCGGTGAGACTTTCGTTCATCTAGCACAAATTTAACGGGTTGCAGGAGATAATTTTCTCTGGTTTCTCAGTATGTTTCCTAGTGCCGGTATGAAGTTACTGCAGTTTTCCTTGTAAAACCGAGATGGAGATGGTACCTCCCCATATATATGTATGGAGTATAGTTTGCAACTGAAAAGAAACTGTGTTTTCCCAGCAAGCTAGGTGAAGGACGGATTTCACACACACTTCTCTCTCAGAACTGAGCCTGTGGAGAGACGTTCTTTCATCTAGCACAAAGGGAACGGGTAGCAGGAGAAACATTTACTCAGGATTCTCAGTCTGTTTCCTTGTACTGGTTTGATGTTCCTGCAGTTTTCACTGAAAAACCTTGTTGGAGATGGTACCTCCCCATATATATATATGGAGTGTAGATTGCAAATGAAAAGAAACTTTGTGTTCCCAACAAGCTCGGTGAAGGACGGTTTTCACACACAGTTTTCTGTCAGAAATGAGCATGTGGAAAGACGTTCGTTCATCTAGCAAAAAGGGAACGGGTTGCAGGAGAAACTTTTCCTCTGATTTCTCATTCGGATTCCTAGTGCCGGTTGGATGTTCCTGCTGTTTTATCTGTAAAATCTAGTTGGAGCTGGTAACCCCACATATATTTTTATGAAGTTTTGTTTGCAACTGAAAAGAAACTTTGTGTTCCCAACAAGCTAGGTGAAGGATGGTTTCACACACAATTTTCTCTCAGAACTGAGCATGTGGAGAGATGTTCGTTCATCTAACACAAAGGAAACAGGTTGCAGGGAAACCTTTTTCTCTGGTTTCTCAGTGTGTTTCCTAGTGCCAATATGAAGTTCCTGAGTTTTCACTGTAAATCCGATTTGGAATTAATACTTCCCTATATATATGTATGGAGTGTAGTTTGCAACTGAAAAGAATCTTTGTGTTCCCAACAAGCTAGGTGAAGGACGGCTTTCAAACACACTTATCTCTCAGAACTGAGCATGTGGAGAGACTTTCGTTCAACTAGCACAAACGGAACGGTTTGCAGGAGAAACATTTACTCTGGTTTCTCAGTCTGTTTCCTAGTGCCGTTTTGATGTTCCTGCTTCTATGTCTGTAAAACCGTGTTGGAGCTAGGACCTCCCCAATTATTTGTATGGAGTGTGCTTTCCAACTGAAAAGAAACTTTGTGTTCCAAACAAGCTAAGTGAAGGACGGATTAAACACACAATTATTTCTTAGAACTGAGCATGTGGAGAGACGTTCGTTCATCTAGCACAAAGGGAACGGGTTACAGGAGGAACTCTCTCTCTGGTTTCTCAATCTGTTTCCTAGTGCCAGTATGAAGTTCCTGCAGTTTTCACTGTAAACAGAGTTAGAGCTTGTACTTCCCCATTGATATAAATGGATTGTAATTTGAAACTGAAAAAAATCTTGGTTTTCCCAACAAGCTCGGTGAACGACGGCTTTCACACACACTTATCTCTCAGAACTGAGCATGTGGAGAGACGTTCGTTCATCTAGCACAAAGGCAACGGGATGCAGGGGAAACTTTTATTCTGGATTCTCATTCGGCTTCCTAGTGCCGGTTTGAACTTCCTGCAGTTTTCACGGTAATACCGAGTTGGAGGTAGTACATCCCGCTATATATATATGGAATATAGTTTGCAAATGAAAAGAAACTTTGTGTTCCCAACAAGCTAGGTGAAGGAAGGCTTTCACACTCATTTTTCTGTCAGAAATGAGCATGTGGAGAGAAGTTCGTTCATCTAGCACAAATTGAACACGTTGCAGGAGAAATTTTACTCTGGATTCTCAATCTGTTTCCTAGTGCCGGTTTGAAGGTACTGCATTTTTCACTGTAAAACCAGTTGGAGCAAATACCTCCCCATATATATGTATGGAGTGTAGTTTGCAACTGAAAAGAAACTTTGTGTTCCCAACAAGCTAGTTGAAGGACGGCTTTCACCCACACTTATCTCTCAGAACTGAGCATGTGGAGAACGTTCGTTCATCTAACACAAATGGAATAGTTTGCAGGAGATTCTTTTACTCTGGTTTCTGTCTGTTTCCTTCGGCCGGTTTGAAGTTCCTGCAGTTTTCACTGTAAAAACGAGTTGGAGCTAGTACGTCCACACATATATTTATGGAGTGCAGTTTGCAATGGATAAGAAAATTTTTGTTCCGAAGAATCTCGGTGAACGACGGCTTTCACACACACTTATCTCTCAGAATTGAGCATGTGGAGTGACGTTCTTTCATCTAGCACAAAGGGAAAGGTTTGCAGGGAAATTTTTCACTGGATTTTCAGTCTGTTTCCTAGTGCCGGTTTTAAATTCCTGCAGTTTTCACAATAAAAACGAGTAGGATCTAATACCTTCCCGTATATATTTACGGAGTGTAGTTTGCAACTGAATAGAAACTTTGTGTTCCCAACAAGATAGGTGAAGGACGGCTTTTACACACAATTTTCTCTCAGAACTGAACATGAGGAGAGACGTTCGTTCATCTAGAAAAAGGGAACCGGTTGCAGTGGAAACATTTACTCTGGTTTTTCAGTCTGTTTCCTAGTGCCGGTTTGAATTTCCTGCAGTTTTCACTGTAAAACTGAGTTGGAACTAATAATTCCTCATATATGTTTGGAGAGTAGTTTTCAACTGAAAAGAATCTTTGTGTTCCCAACAAGCTAGGTGAAGGACGGCTTTCACACACACTTATCTCTCAGAACTTAGCATGTGGAGAGACATTGGTTCATTTAGCACAAAAGGAACGGTTTGCAGAGGAAAGTTTTACTCTGGTTTCTCAGTCTGTTTTCTAGTGCCGGGTTTATGTTCCTGCTGTTTTATCTATAAAACCGAGTTGGAGCTAGTACCTCCCCATATATATGTAAGGAGTGTACTTTGCAAGTGAAAGTAACTTTGTGTTCCCAACAAGCTAAGTGATGGACGGATTTCTCACACACTTACTTCTCAGAACTGAGCATGTGGAGAGACGTTCGTTCATCTAGCAAAAAGGGAACCGGTTGCAGCAGAAATTTTTACTCTGTTTTTTCAGGCTGTTTCCTATTGCCGGTTTGAAGTTCCTGAAGATTTCACTTTAAAACCGAGTTGGATCTAGTACCTCCCCATATATATGTATGGAGTGTAATTTGCAACTTATATGAAACTTTTGTTCCCAACAAGCTAGGTGAAGAACGGCTTTCACCCATACTTATCTCTCAGAACTGAGCATGTGGAGAGACGTTCGTTCATCTAGCACAAAGGGAAAAGTTTGCAGGAGAAAATTTACTCTGGATTCTCTGTCTTTTTCCTAGTGCCTGTTTGATGTTACTGCTGTTTTATCTGTAAAACCTAGTTGGAACTAGTACCTCCCCATAGATATGTATGGACTGTAGTTTCCAACGGAAAAGAAAATTTATGTTCCCTCTAAGCTAGGTGAAGGACGGCTTTCACACACACTTATCTCTCAGAACTGAGCATGTGGAGAGACTTTCGTTCATCTAGTACAAATGGAACGGTTTGCAGGAGTAACATTTACTCTGGTTTTTCAGTCTGTTTCTTAGTGCCGGTTTGAATATCCAGCAGTTTTCACTGAAAAACCGAGTTGGAGCTAGTACCAACCCATATATTTGAACAGAGTGTAGTTTGCAACTGAAAAGAAACTTTGTGTTGCCAACAAGCTATGTGAAGGACGGCTTTCAAACACACTTATCTCTCAGATCTGAGCATGTGTAGAGACGTTCGTTCACATAGCCCAAAAGGAACGGGTTGCAGGAGGAACTTTTACCCTGGTATCTCAGTCGGCTTCCTAGTGCCGTTTTAAAGTTCCTGCAGTTTTCACTGTAAAACCGAGTTAGAGCTAGTACCACCCCATATATATGTATGGAGTGCAGTTTGCATCTGAAAAGAAACTTTGTTTTCCCAACAAGCTAGGTGAAGGACGCCTTTCATACACAATTATCTCTCAGAAATGACCATGTGGAGAGACGTTCGTTCATCTAGCACAAAGGGAACGGGTTTCATTAGAAAATTTTAATCTCGTATTTCAATCTGTTTCCTAGTGCCGGTTTGATGTTCCTGCAATTTTCACTGTAAAAACGAGTTTGAGCTAGTATCAACCCATATATATGTATGGAGTGTAGTTTGCAACTGAAAAGAAACTTTGTGTTCCCAACAAGCTATGTGAAGAACGCCTTTCACACACACATGTCTCTCAGAACTGAGCATGTGGGAGGCGTTCGTTGATCTAGCAAAAGGGAACCGTTTGCAGTGGAAACATTTACTCTGGTTTTTCAGTCTATTTCCTAGAGCCGGATTGAAGTTCCTGCATTTTTCAGTGTAAAACCGATTTGGAACTAGTACTTCCCCATATATATGTATGGAGTGCACTTTGCAAAATATAAGAAACTTTGTGTTCCCAACAAGATATTTGAACGACGGCTTTCACACACACTTATCTCTTAGAACTGAGCATGTGGAGAGATGTTCGTTCATCTAGCAAAAAGGGAACGGGTTGCAGGAGAAACTTTTCCTCTGATTTCTCATTCGGATTCCTAGTGCCGGTTGGATGTTCCTGCTGTTTTATCTGTAAAATCGGTTTGGAGCTGGTAACACCCCATATATTTTTATGGAGTGTAGTTTGCAACTGAAAAGAAAATTTTTGTTCCCAACAATGTAGGTGAAGTACGGCTTTCACACAGAATTATCTCTCAGAACTGAGCATGTGGAGAGATGTTCGTTCATCTAGCACAAAGAAAACGGTTGGCAGGAGAAACTTTTTCCCTGGTTTCTCAGTCTGTTTCCTATTGCCAGTGTGAAGTTCCTGAGTTTTCACTGTAAAACCGATTTTGAACTAATACTTCCCCATATATATGTTTGGAGTGTATTTTGCAACTGAAAAGAATATTTGTGTTCCCAACAAGCTAGGTGAAGAATGGCATTCACACACACTTATCTCTCAGAACTGAGAATGTGGAGAGACGTTCGTTCATCTAGCACAAAGGGAACGGTTTGCAGGAGAAACTTTTACTCTGGTTTCTCAGTCTGTTTCTGAGCGCCGGTTTGATGTTCCTGCTGTTTTATCTGTAAAACCGAGTTGGAACTTGTACCTACCCACATAAATATATGGAGTGTAGTTTGCAACTGAAAAGAAAATTTGTGTTCCCAACAATGTATGTGAAGTACGGCTTTCACACACAATTATCTCTCAGAACTGAGCATGTGTAGAGATGTTCGTTCATCTAGCACAAAGGAAACAGTTTGCAGGAGGAACTTTTTCTCTGGTTTCTCATTCTGTTTCCTAGTGCCAGTATGAAGTTCCTGAGTTTTCACTGTAAAACCGATTTGGAAATAATAATTCCTCATATATATGTTTGGAGTGTAGTTTTCAACTGAAAAGAATCTTTGTATTCCCAACAAGCTAGGTGAATGACGGCTTTCACACACATTTATCTCTCAGAATTTAGCATGTGGAGAGACGTTCGTTCATTTAGCACAAATGGAGCGGTTTGAAGGGAAAGTTTTACTCTGGTTTCTCAGTCTGTTTTCTAGTGCCGGTTTGATGTTCCTGCTTTTTTCACTGTAAAACCGTGTTGGAGCTCCTAATTCCCCATATATATGTATGGAGTGTAGTTTGCAACTGAAAAGATACTTTGTGTTCCCAACAAGCTAGGTGAAGGATGGCTTACACACACACTTATCTCTCAGAACTGAGCCTGTGGAGAGACGTTCGTTCATCTAGCTCAAAGGGAACGGATTGCCGGAGAAATTATACTCTGTTTTCTCAGTCTGTTTCCTAGTGCCGGTTTGAAGTTCCTGGAGTTTTCACTGTAAAAACGAGTTGGAGATTGTACCAACCCATATATATGTATTTAATATAGTTTGCAACTGAAAAGAAACTTTTTGTTCCCAACAAGCTAGGTGAAGGACGGCTTACACACACACTTATTTCTGAGAACTGAGCATGAGGAGAGATGTTCGTTCATCTAGAACAAAGGGAACGGGTTGCAAGAGAAACTTTTACTTTGGTTTCTCAGTCGGCTTCCTAGTCCCAGTTTGATGTTCCTGCAGTTTCACTGTAAAACCTAGCTGGAACTTGTAGCTCCCCATATATTTGTATGAAGTGTAGCTCCAACGGGAAAGAAACTATGTGTTCCAAAAAAGTTAGTTGAAGAAGAGCTTTCACACAAACTTTTCTCACAGAACGGAGCAAGTGGAGAGACGTTCGTTCATCTAGCACAAAGGGAACGGGTTGCCGGAGAAATTTTACTCTGTTTTCTCAGTCTGTTTCCTAGTGCCGGTTTGAAGTTCCTGGAGTTTTCACTGTAAAAACGAGTTGGAGCTTGTAGCAACCCATATATATGTATTTAGTATAGTTTGCAACTGAAAAGAAACTTTGTGTTCCCAACAAGCTAGTGAAGGACGGCTTACACACACAATTTTCTCTCAGAAGTGAGCATGTTGAGAGAGGTTCTTTCATCTAGCACAAATGGAACGGTTTGCAAGGGAAACTTTTACTTTGGTTTCTCATTCGGCTTCCTAGTCCCAGTTCGATGTTCCTGCAGTCTCACTGTAAAACCTAGTTGGAGCTTGTAGCTCCCCATATATATGTATGGAGTGTAGCTCCAACGGAAAAGAAACTATGTGTTCCAAAAAAGTTAGTTGAAGAAGAGTTTTCACACACACTTTTCTCACAGAACGGAGCAAGTGGAGAGACGTTCGTTCATCTAGCACAAAGTTAACGGGTTGCAGGGGAAACATTAACTCTGGTTTCTCTGTCTGTTTCCTAGTGCCGGTTTGATGTTCCTGCAGTTTTCACGGTAAAAACGATTTGGAGCTAGTACAAACCCATAGATATTTATGGAGTGTAGTTTGCAACTGAAAAGAAAATTTGTTTTCCCTACAAGCTAGGTGAACGACGGCTTTCACACACACTAATCTCTCAGAGCTGAGCATGTGCAGACACGTTCATTCATCTAGCACAAAAGCTACGGGTGGCAGGAGAAATTTTACTCTGGTTTCTTCGTCGGGTTCCTAGTACCGTTTTGAAGTTCCTGCAGTATTCACTGTAAAACCGAGTTGGAGCTAGTACTAACCCATATAAATGTATGGAGTGTAGTTTGAAACTGAAAAGAAACTTTGTTTACCCAACAAGCTAGGTGAAGTACGGCTTTCACACACACTTATCTCTCAGAACTGAGCATGTGGAGAGACGTTCATTCATCTAGCAAAAAGTGAACGGTTTGCAGGAGAAACTATTACTCTGGTATCTCAGTCTGTTTCCTTGTACCGGTTTGAATTTCCTGCATTATTCACTGTAAAACCGAGTTGGAGCTAGTACTAACCCATATATATGTATGGAGTGTAGTTTGAAACTGAAAAGAAAATTGTGTTGCCAACAAGCTTGGTGAAGGACATCTTTAAGACACACATATCTCTGAGAACAAAACTTGTGGAGAGACGTTCGTTCAACTAGCACAAAGGGAACTGGTTGCATGGGTAACTATTACTCTGGTTTCTCAGTCGGATTCCTAGTGTCGGTATGATGTTCATGCTCTTTTCTCTGTAAAACCGAGTTGGAACTAGTACCTCCCAATATATATGTATGGAGTGCAGATTCCAACGGAAAAGAAAATTTGTGTTCCCAACAACCGAGGTGAAGAACGGCATTCACACACTATTGTCTCTCAGAACTGAGCATGTGGAGAGACGTTCGTTCTTCTAGCACAAAGAAAGAGTTGCAGGAGAAACATTTACTCTGGTTACTCAGTCCTTTTCGTATTGCCGGTTTGAATATCCTGCAGTTTTCACTATAAAACCGAGTTGGAGCTAGTAGCAACCCATATATTTGTATGGATTGTGGTTTGCAACTGAAAAGAACCTTTTTGTTCCCAACAAGTACGTGAAGGACTGCTTTCACACACACTTTTCTCTCAGAACTGAGCATGTAGAGAGACGTTCGTTCATCTAGCACAAAGGGAACCGTTTGCAGGAGAAAATTTTCTCTGTTTTCTCAGTGTGTTTCCTAGTTCCTGTATGAAGTTCCTGCAGTTTTCACTGTAAAACCGAGTTGGAGCTAGTACCAACCCATAGATATGTATGGAGTGTAGTTTGCAACTGAAAAGAAACTTTGTGTTGCCAACAAGCTAGGTGAAGGACGGCTTTAACACACACATATCTCTCAGAAGAGAGATTGTGGAGAAACGTTCGTTCAACTAGCACAAAGGGAACGGGTTTCAGGTGTAAATTTTACTCTGGTTTCCCAGTCGGCTTCCTAGTGCCGGTATGATGTTCCAGCTGTTTTATGTTTAAAACAGAGTTGGAACTTGTACCTCCCCATATATATTTAAGTAGTGTAGTTTGCAAATTAATAGTAACTTTGTGTTCCCAAAAAGCTAGGTGAAGGATGGCTTTCACACACACTGATCTCTCAGAACGTATCATGTGGAGAGACGTTCATTCATCTAGCAAACAAGGAACGGTTGGCAGGATAATCATTTACACTGGTATCTCAGTCTGTTTCCTAGTGTTGGTTGGATGTTCCCGCATTTTTCACTGTAAAAGAGAGTTGGAGCTAATAACTCCCCATATATATGTATGGAGTGTAGTTTGCAACTGAAAAGATACTTTCTGTTCCCAACAAGCTAGGTGAAGGACAGCTTTCACACACATTTATCTCTCAGAACTGAGCATGTGGAGAGACTTTCGTTCATCTACCACAAAGGGAACGTTTAGCAGGAGAATCTTTTACTCTTGTTTCTGTCTGTTTCCTTCTGCCGGTTTGAAGTTCATGCAGTTTTCACTGTAAAAACGAGATGGAGCTAGTACGTCCACACTTATATTTATGGAGTGTAGTTTGCAACAGATAAAAAAATTTGTGTTCCCAACAAGGTATTTGAACGACGGCTTTCACACACACTTATCACTCAGAACTGAGCATGCGGTGAGACTTTCGTTCATCTAGCACAAATTTAACGGGTTGCAGGAG
Organism: Camelus ferus; assembly: GCF_009834535.1. Classification (NCBI taxonomy): domain Eukaryota; kingdom Metazoa; phylum Chordata; class Mammalia; order Artiodactyla; family Camelidae; genus Camelus; species Camelus ferus. The sequence goes on from NC_045731.1 coordinate 28,950,868, forward strand.
ATAATTTTCTCTGGTTTCTCAGTATGTTTCCTAGTGCCGGTATGATATTACTGCAGTTTTCCTTGTAAAACCGAGATGGAGATGGTACCTCCCCATATATATGTATGGAGTATAGTTTGCAACTGAAAAGAAACTGTGTTTTCCCAGCAAGCTAGGTGAAGGACGGATTTCACACACACTTCTCTCTCAGAACTGAGCCTGTGGAGAGACGTTCTTTCATCTAGCACAAAGGGAACGGGTAGCAGGAGAAACATTTACTCAGGATTCTCAGTCTGTTTCCTTGTACTGGTTTGATGTTCCTGCAGTTTTCACTGAAAAACCTTGTTGGAGATGGTACCTCCCCATATATATATATGGAGTGTAGATTGCAAATGAAAAGAAACTTTGTGTTCCCAACAAGCTCGGTGAAGGACGGTTTTCACACACAGTTTTCTGTCAGAAATGAGCATGTGGAAAGACGTTCGTTCATCTAGCAAAAAGGGAACGGGTTGCAGGAGAAACTTTTCCTCTGATTTCTCATTCGGATTCCTAGTGCCGGTTGGATGTTCCTGCTGTTTTATCTGTAAAATCTAGTTGGAGCTGGTAACCCCACATATATTTTTATGAAGTTTTGTTTGCAACTGAAAAGAAACTTTGTGTTCCCAACAAGCTAGGTGAAGGATGGTTTCACACACAATTTTCTCTCAGAACTGAGCATGTGGAGAGATGTTCGTTCATCTAACACAAAGGAAACAGGTTGCAGGGAAACCTTTTTCTCTGGTTTCTCAGTGTGTTTCCTAGTGCCAATATGAAGTTCCTGAGTTTTCACTGTAAATCCGATTTGGAATTAATACTTCCCTATATATATGTATGGAGTGTAGTTTGCAACTGAAAAGAATCTTTGTGTTCCCAACAAGCTAGGTGAAGGACGGCTTTCAAACACACTTATCTCTCAGAACTGAGCATGTGGAGAGACTTTCGTTCAACTAGCACAAACGGAACGGTTTGCAGGAGAAACATTTACTCTGGTTTCTCAGTCTGTTTCCTAGTGCCGTTTTGATGTTCCTGCTTCTATGTCTGTAAAACCGTGTTGGAGCTAGGACCTCCCCAATTATTTGTATGGAGTGTGCTTTCCAACTGAAAAGAAACTTTGTGTTCCAAACAAGCTAAGTGAAGGACGGATTAAACACACAATTATTTCTTAGAACTGAGCATGTGGAGAGACGTTCGTTCATCTAGCACAAAGGGAACGGGTTACAGGAGGAACTCTCTCTCTGGTTTCTCAATCTGTTTCCTAGTGCCAGTATGAAGTTCCTGCAGTTTTCACTGTAAACAGAGTTAGAGCTTGTACTTCCCCATTGATATAAATGGATTGTAATTTGAAACTGAAAAAAATCTTGGTTTTCCCAACAAGCTCGGTGAACGACGGCTTTCACACACACTTATCTCTCAGAACTGAGCATGTGGAGAGACGTTCGTTCATCTAGCACAAAGGCAACGGGATGCAGGGGAAACTTTTATTCTGGATTCTCAGTCGGCTTCCTAGTGCCGGTTTGAACTTCCTGCAGTTTTCACGGTAATACCGAGTTGGAGGTAGTACATCCCTCTATATATATATGGAATATAGTTTGCAAATGAAAAGAAACTTTGTGTTCCCAACAAGCTAGGTGAAGGAAGGCTTTCACACTCATTTTTCTGTCAGAAATGAGCATGTGGAGAGAAGTTCGTTCATCTAGCACAAATTGAACACGTTGCAGGAGAAATTTTACTCTGGATTCTCAATCTGTTTCCTAGTGCCGGTTTGAAGGTACTGCATTTTTCACTGTAAAACCAGTTGGAGCAAATACCTCCCCATATATATGTATGGAGTGTAGTTTGCAACTGAAAAGAAACTTTGTGTTCCCAACAAGCTAGTTGAAGGACGGCTTTCACCCACACTTATCTCTCAGAACTGAGCATGTGGAGAACGTTCGTTCATCTAACACAAATGGAATAGTTTGCAGGAGATTCTTTTACTCTGGTTTCTGTCTGTTTCCTTCGGCCGGTTTGAAGTTCCTGCAGTTTTCACTGTAAAAACGAGTTGGAGCTAGTACGTCCACACATATATTTATGGAGTGCAGTTTGCAATGGATAAGAAAATTTTTGTTCCGAAGAATCTCGGTGAACGACGGCTTTCACACACACTTATCTCTCAGAATTGAGCATGTGGAGTGACGTTCTTTCATCTAGCACAAAGGGAAAGGTTTGCAGGGAAATTTTTCACTGGATTTTCAGTCTGTTTCCTAGTGCCGGTTTTAAATTCCTGCAGTTTTCACAATAAAACGAGTAGGAGCTAATACCTTCCCGTATATATTTACGGAGTGTAGTTTGCAACTGAATAGAAACTTTGTGTTCCCAACAAGATAGTGAAGGACGGCTTTTACACACAATTTTCTCTCAGAACTGAACATGAGGAGAGACGTTCGTTCATCTAGAAAAAGGGAACCGGTTGCAGTGGAAACATTTACTCTGGTTTTTCAGTCTGTTTCCTAGTGCCGGTTTGAATTTCCTGCAGTTTTCACTGTAAAACTGAGTTGGAACTAATAATTCCTCATATATGTTTGGAGAGTAGTTTTCAACTGAAAAGAATCTTTGTGTTCCCAACAAGCTAGGTGAAGGACGGCTTTCACACACACTTATCTCTCAGAACTTAGCATGTGGAGAGACATTGGTTCATTTAGCACAAAAGGAACGGTTTGCAGAGGAAAGTTTTACTCTGGTTTCTCAGTCTGTTTTCTAGTGCCGGGTTTATGTTCCTGCTGTTTTATCTATAAAACCGAGTTGGAGCTAGTACCTCCCCATATATATGTAAGGAGTGTACTTTGCAAGTGAAAGTAACTTTGTGTTCCCAACAAGCTAAGTGATGGACGGATTTCTCACACACTTACTTCTCAGAACTGAGCATGTGGAGAGACGTTCGTTCATCTAGCAAAAAGGGAACCGGTTGCAGCAGAAATTTTTACTCTGTTTTTTCAGGCTGTTTCCTATTGCCGGTTTGAAGTTCCTGAAGATTTCACTTTAAAACCGAGTTGGATCTAGTACCTCCCCATATATATGTATGGAGTGTAATTTGCAACTTATATGAAACTTTTGTTCCCAACAAGCTAGGTGAAGAACGGCTTTCACCCATACTTATCTCTCAGAACTGAGCATGTGGAGAGACGTTCGTTCATCTAGCACAAAGGGAAAAGTTTGCAGGAGAAAATTTACTCTGGATTCTCTGTCTTTTTCCTAGTGCCTGTTTGATGTTACTGCTGTTTTATCTGTAAAACCTAGTTGGAACTAGTACCTCCCCATAGATATGTATGGACTGTAGTTTCCAACGGAAAAGAAAATTTATGTTCCCTCTAAGCTAGGTGAAGGACGGCTTTCACACACACTTATCTCTCAGAACTGAGCATGTGGAGAGACTTTCGTTCATCTAGTACAAATGGAACGGTTTGCAGGAGTAACATTTACTCTGGTTTTTCAGTCTGTTTCTTAGTGCCGGTTTGAATATCCAGCAGTTTTCACTGAAAAACCGAGTTGGAGCTAGTACCAACCCATATATTTGAACAGAGTGTAGTTTGCAACTGAAAAGAAACTTTGTGTTGCCAACAAGCTATGTGAAGGACGGCTTTCAAACACACTTATCTCTCAGATCTGAGCATGTGTAGAGACGTTCGTTCACATAGCCCAAAAGGAACGGGTTGCAGGAGGAACTTTTACCCTGGTATCTCAGTCGGCTTCCTAGTGCCGTTTTAAAGTTCCTGCAGTTTTCACTGTAAAACCGAGTTAGAGCTAGTACCACCCCATATATATGTATGGAGTGCAGTTTGCATCTGAAAAGAAACTTTGTTTTCCCAACAAGCTAGGTGAAGGACGCCTTTCATACACAATTATCTCTCAGAAATGACCATGTGGAGAGACGTTCGTTCATCTAGCACAAAGGGAACGGGTTTCATTAGAAAATTTTAATCTCGTATTTCAATCTGTTTCCTAGTGCCGGTTTGATGTTCCTGCAATTTTCACTGTAAAAACGAGTTTGAGCTAGTATCAACCCATATATATGTATGGAGTGTAGTTTGCAACTGAAAAGAAACTTTGTGTTCCCAACAAGCTATGTGAAGAACGCCTTTCACACACACATGTCTCTCAGAACTGAGCATGTGGGAGGCGTTCGTTGATCTAGCAAAAGGGAACCGTTTGCAGTGGAAACATTTACTCTGGTTTTTCAGTCTATTTCCTAGAGCCGGATTGAAGTTCCTGCATTTTTCAGTGTAAAACCGATTTGGAACTAGTACTTCCCCATATATATGTATGGAGTGCACTTTGCAAAATATAAGAAACTTTGTGTTCCCAACAAGATATTTGAACGACGGCTTTCACACACACTTATCTCTTAGAACTGAGCATGTGGAGAGATGTTCGTTCATCTAGCAAAAAGGGAACGGGTTGCAGGAGAAACTTTTCCTCTGATTTCTCATTCGGATTCCTAGTGCCGGTTGGATGTTCCTGCTGTTTTATCTGTAAAATCGGTTTGGAGCTGGTAACACCCCATATATTTTTATGGAGTGTAGTTTGCAACTGAAAAGAAAATTTTTGTTCCCAACAATGTAGGTGAAGTACGGCTTTCACACAGAATTATCTCTCAGAACTGAGCATGTGGAGAGATGTTCGTTCATCTAGCACAAAGAAAACGGTTGGCAGGAGAAACTTTTTCCCTGGTTTCTCAGTCTGTTTCCTATTGCCAGTGTGAAGTTCCTGAGTTTTCACTGTAAAACCGATTTTGAACTAATACTTCCCCATATATATGTTTGGAGTGTATTTTGCAACTGAAAAGAATATTTGTGTTCCCAACAAGCTAGGTGAAGAATGGCATTCACACACACTTATCTCTCAGAACTGAGAATGTGGAGAGACGTTCGTTCATCTAGCACAAAGGGAACGGTTTGCAGGAGAAACTTTTACTCTGGTTTCTCAGTCTGTTTCTGAGCAGCCGGTTTGATGTTCCTGCTGTTTTATCTGTAAAACCGAGTTGGAACTTGTACCTACCCACATAAATATATGGAGTGTAGTTTGCAACTGAAAAGAAAATTTGTGTTCCCAACAATGTATGTGAAGTACGGCTTTCACACACAATTATCTCTCAGAACTGAGCATGTGTAGAGATGTTCGTTCATCTAGCACAAAGGAAACAGTTTGCAGGAGGAACTTTTTCTCTGGTTTCTCATTCTGTTTCCTAGTGCCAGTATGAAGTTCCTGAGTTTTCACTGTAAAACCGATTTGGAAATAATAATTCCTCATATATATGTTTGGAGTGTAGTTTTCAACTGAAAAGAATCTTTGTATTCCCAACAAGCTAGGTGAATGACGGCTTTCACACACATTTATCTCTCAGAATTTAGCATGTGGAGAGACGTTCGTTCATTTAGCACAAATGGAGCGGTTTGAAGGGAAAGTTTTACTCTGGTTTCTCAGTCTGTTTTCTAGTGCCGGTTTGATGTTCCTGCTTTTTTCACTGTAAAACCGTGTTGGAGCTCCTAATTCCCCATATATATGTATGGAGTGTAGTTTGCAACTGAAAAGATACTTTGTGTTCCCAACAAGCTAGGTGAAGGATGGCTTACACACACACTTATCTCTCAGAACTGAGCCTGTGGAGAGACGTTCGTTCATCTAGCTCAAAGGGAACGGATTGCCGGAGAAATTATACTCTGTTTTCTCAGTCTGTTTCCTAGTGCCGGTTTGAAGTTCCTGGAGTTTTCACTGTAAAAACGAGTTGGAGATTGTACCAACCCATATATATGTATTTAATATAGTTTGCAACTGAAAAGAAACTTTTTGTTCCCAACAAGCTAGGTGAAGGACGGCTTACACACACACTTATTTCTGAGAACTGAGCATGAGGAGAGATGTTCGTTCATCTAGAACAAAGGGAACGGGTTGCAAGAGAAACTTTTACTTTGGTTTCTCAGTCGGCTTCCTAGTCCCAGTTTGATGTTCCTGCAGTTTCACTGTAAAACCTAGCTGGAACTTGTAGCTCCCCATATATTTGTATGAAGTGTAGCTCCAACGGGAAAGAAACTATGTGTTCCAAAAAAGTTAGTTGAAGAAGAGCTTTCACACAAACTTTTCTCACAGAACGGAGCAAGTGGAGAGACGTTCGTTCATCTAGCACAAAGGGAACGGGTTGCCGGAGAAATTTTACTCTGTTTTCTCAGTCTGTTTCCTAGTGCCGGTTTGAAGTTCCTGGAGTTTTCACTGTAAAAACGAGTTGGAGCTTGTAGCAACCCATATATATGTATTTAGTATAGTTTGCAACTGAAAAGAAACTTTGTGTTCCCAACAAGCTAGTGAAGGACGGCTTACACACACAATTTTCTCTCAGAAGTGAGCATGTTGAGAGAGGTTCTTTCATCTAGCACAAATGGAACGGTTTGCAAGGGAAACTTTTACTTTGGTTTCTCATTCGGCTTCCTAGTCCCAGTTCGATGTTCCTGCAGTCTCACTGTAAAACCTAGTTGGAGCTTGTAGCTCCCCATATATATGTATGGAGTGTAGCTCCAACGGAAAAGAAACTATGTGTTCCAAAAAAGTTAGTTGAAGAAGAGTTTTCACACACACTTTTCTCACAGAACGGAGCAAGTGGAGAGACGTTCGTTCATCTAGCACAAAGTTAACGGGTTGCAGGGGAAACATTAACTCTGGTTTCTCTGTCTGTTTCCTAGTGCCGGTTTGATGTTCCTGCAGTTTTCACGGTAAAAACGATTTGGAGCTAGTACAAACCCATAGATATTTATGGAGTGTAGTTTGCAACTGAAAAGAAAATTTGTTTTCCCTACAAGCTAGGTGAACGACGGCTTTCACACACACTAATCTCTCAGAGCTGAGCATGTGCAGACACGTTCATTCATCTAGCACAAAAGCTACGGGTGGCAGGAGAAATTTTACTCTGGTTTCTTCGTCGGGTTCCTAGTACCGTTTTGAAGTTCCTGCAGTATTCACTGTAAAACCGAGTTGGAGCTAGTACTAACCCATATAAATGTATGGAGTGTAGTTTGAAACTGAAAAGAAACTTTGTTTACCCAACAAGCTAGGTGAAGTACGGCTTTCACACACACTTATCTCTCAGAACTGAGCATGTGGAGAGACGTTCATTCATCTAGCAAAAAGTGAACGGTTTGCAGGAGAAACTATTACTCTGGTATCTCAGTCTGTTTCCTTGTACCGGTTTGAATTTCCTGCATTATTCACTGTAAAACCGAGTTGGAGCTAGTACTAACCCATATATATGTATGGAGTGTAGTTTGAAACTGAAAAGAAAATTGTGTTGCCAACAAGCTTGGTGAAGGACATCTTTAAGACACACATATCTCTGAGAACAAAACTTGTGGAGAGACGTTCGTTCAACTAGCACAAAGGGAACTGGTTGCATGGGTAACTATTACTCTGGTTTCTCAGTCGGATTCCTAGTGTCGGTATGATGTTCATGCTCTTTTCTCTGTAAAACCGAGTTGGAACTAGTACCTCCCAATATATATGTATGGAGTGCAGATTCCAACGGAAAAGAAAATTTGTGTTCCCAACAACCGAGGTGAAGAACGGCATTCACACACTATTGTCTCTCAGAACTGAGCATGTGGAGAGACGTTCGTTCTTCTAGCACAAAGAAAGAGTTGCAGGAGAAACATTTACTCTGGTTACTCAGTCCTTTTCGTATTGCCGGTTTGAATATCCTGCAGTTTTCACTATAAAACCGAGTTGGAGCTAGTAGCAACCCATATATTTGTATGGATTGTGGTTTGCAACTGAAAAGAACCTTTTTGTTCCCAACAAGTACGTGAAGGACTGCTTTCACACACACTTTTCTCTCAGAACTGAGCATGTAGAGAGACGTTCGTTCATCTAGCACAAAGGGAACCGTTTGCAGGAGAAAATTTTCTCTGTTTTCTCAGTGTGTTTCCTAGTTCCTGTATGAAGTTCCTGCAGTTTTCACTGTAAAACCGAGTTGGAGCTAGTACCAACCCATAGATATGTATGGAGTGTAGTTTGCAACTGAAAAGAAACTTTGTGTTGCCAACAAGCTAGGTGAAGGACGGCTTTAACACACACATATCTCTCAGAAGAGAGATTGTGGAGAAACGTTCGTTCAACTAGCACAAAGGGAACGGGTTTCAGGTGTAAATTTTACTCTGGTTTCCCAGTCGGCTTCCTAGTGCCGGTATGATGTTCCAGCTGTTTTATGTTTAAAACAGAGTTGGAACTTGTACCTCCCCATATATATTTAAGTAGTGTAGTTTGCAAATTAATAGTAACTTTGTGTTCCCAAAAAGCTAGGTGAAGGATGGCTTTCACACACACTGATCTCTCAGAACGTATCATGTGGAGAGACGTTCATTCATCTAGCAAACAAGGAACGGTTGGCAGGATAATCATTTACACTGGTATCTCAGTCTGTTTCCTAGTGTTGGTTGGATGTTCCCGCATTTTTCACTGTAAAAGAGAGTTGGAGCTAATAACTCCCCATATATATGCATGGAGTGTAGTTTGCAACTGAAAAGATACTTTCTGTTCCCAACAAGCTAGGTGAAGGACAGCTTTCACACACATTTATCTCTCAGAACTGAGCATGTGGAGAGACTTTCGTTCATCTACCACAAAGGGAACGTTTAGCAGGAGAATCTTTTACTCTTGTTTCTGTCTGTTTCCTTCTGCCGGTTTGAAGTTCATGCAGTTTTCACTGTAAAAACGAGATGGAGCTAGTACGTCCACACTTATATTTATGGAGTGTAGTTTGCAACAGATAAAAAAATTTGTGTTCCCAACAAGGTATTTGAACGACGGCTTTCACACACACTTATCACTCAGAACTGAGCATGCGGTGAGACTTTCGTTCATCTAGCACAAATTTAACGGGTTGCAGGAGATAATTTTCTCTGGTTTCTCAGTATGTTTCCTAGTGCCGGTATGATATTACTGCAGTTTTCCTTGTAAAACCGAGATGGAGATGGTACCTCCCCATATATATGTATGGAGTATAGTTTGCAACTGAAAAGAAACTGTGTTTTCCCAGCAAGCTAGGTGAAGGACGGATTTCACACACACTTCTCTCTCAGAACTGAGCCTGTGGAGAGACGTTCTTTCATCTAGCACAAAGGGAACGGAGTAGCAGGAGAAACATTTACTCAGGATTCTCAGTCTGTTTCCTTGTGCCGGTTTGATGTTCCTGCAGTTTTCACTGAAAAACCTTGTTGGAGATGGTACCTCCCCATATAAATATATGGAGTGTAGTTTGCAAATGAAAAGAAACTTTGTGTTCCCAACAAGCTCGGTGAAGGACGGTTTTCACACACAGTTTTCTGTCAGAAATGAGCATGTGGAAAGACGTTCGTTCATCTAGCAAAAAGGGAACGGGTTGCAGGAGAAACTTTTCCTCTGATTTCTCATTCGGATTCCTAGTGCCGGTTGGATGTTCCTGCTGTTTTATCTGTAAAATCTAGTTGGAGCTGGTAACCCCACATATATTTTTATGAAGTTTTGTTTGCAACTGAAAAGAAACTTTGTGTTCCCAACAAGCTAGGTGAAGGATGGTTTCACACACAATTTTCTCTCAGAACTGAGCATGTGGAGAGATGTTCGTTCATCTAACACAAAGGAAACAGGTTGCAGGGAAACCTTTTTCTCTGGTTTCTCAGTGTGTTTCCTAGTGCCAATATGAAGTTCCTGAGTTTTCACTGTAAATCCGATTTGGAATTAATACTTCCCTATATATATGTATGGAGTGTAGTTTGCAACTGAAAAGAATCTTTGTGTTCCCAACAAGCTAGGTGAAGGACGGCTTTCAAACACACTTATCTCTCAGAACTGAGCATGTGGAGAGACTTTCGTTCAACTAGCACAAACGGAACGGTTTGCAGGAGAAACATTTACTCTGGTTTCTCAGTCTGTTTCCTAGTGCCGTTTTGATGTTCCTGCTTCTATGTCTGTAAAACCGTGTTGGAGCTAGGACCTCCCCAATTATTTGTATGGAGTGTGCTTTCCAACTGAAAAGAAACTTTGTGTTCCAAACAAGCTAAGTGAAGGACGGATTAAACACACAATTATTTCTTAGAACTGAGCATGTGGAGAGACGTTCGTTCATCTAGCACAAAGGGAACGGGTTACAGGAGGAACTCTCTCTCTGGTTTCTCAATCTGTTTCCTAGTGCCAGTATGAAGTTCCTGCAGTTTTCACTGTAAACAGAGTTAGAGCTTGTACTTCCCCATTGATATAAATGGATTGTAATTTGAAACTGAAAAAAATCTTGGTTTTCCCAACAAGCTCGGTGAACGACGGCTTTCACACACACTTATCTCTCAGAACTGAGCATGTGGAGAGACGTTCGTTCATCTAGCACAAAGGCAACGGGATGCAGGGGAAACTTTTATTCTGGATTCTCAGTCGGCTTCCTAGTGCCGGTTTGAACTTCCTGCAGTTTTCACGGTAATACCGAGTTGGAGGTAGTACATCCCGCTATATATATATGGAATATAGTTTGCAAATGAAAAGAAACTTTGTGTTCCCAACAAGCTAGGTGAAGGAAGGCTTTCACACTCATTTTTCTGTCAGAAATGAGCATGTGGAGAGAAGTTCGTTCATCTAGCACAAATTGAACACGTTGCAGGAGAAATTTTACTCTGGATTCTCAATCTGTTTCCTAGTGCCGGTTTGAAGGTACTGCATTTTTCACTGTAAAACCAGTTGGAGCAAATACCTCCCCATATATATGTATGGAGTGTAGTTTGCAACTGAAAAGAAACTTTGTGTTCCCAACAAGCTAGTTGAAGGACGGCTTTCACCCACACTTATCTCTCAGAACTGAGCATGTGGAGAACGTTCGTTCATCTAACACAAATGGAATAGTTTGCAGGAGATTCTTTTACTCTGGTTTCTGTCTGTTTCCTTCGGCCGGTTTGAAGTTCCTGCAGTTTTCACTGTAAAAACGAGTTGGAGCTAGTACGTCCACACATATATTTATGGAGTGCAGTTTGCAATGGATAAGAAAATTTTTGTTCCGAAGAATCTCGGTGAACGACGGCTTTCACACACACTTATCTCTCAGAATTGAGCATGTGGAGTGACGTTCTTTCATCTAGCACAAAGGGAAAGGTTTGCAGGGAAATTTTTCACTGGATTTTCAGTCTGTTTCCTAGTGCCGGTTTTAAATTCCTGCAGTTTTCACAATAAAAACGAGTAGGAGCTAATACCTTCCCGTATATATTTACGGAGTGTAGTTTGCAACTGAATAGAAACTTTGTGTTCCCAACAAGATAGTTGAAGGACGGCTTTTACACACAATTTTCTCTCAGAACTGAACATGAGGAGAGACGTTCGTTCATCTAGAAAAAGGGAACCGGTTGCAGTGGAAACATTTACTCTGGTTTTTCAGTCTGTTTCCTAGTGCCGGTTTGAATTTCCTGCAGTTTTCACTGTAAAACTGAGTTGGAACTAATAATTCCTCATATATGTTTGGAGAGTAGTTTTCAACTGAAAAGAATCTTTGTGTTCCCAACAAGCTAGGTGAAGGACGGCTTTCACACACACTTATCTCTCAGAACTTAGCATGTGGAGAGACATTGGTTCATTTAGCACAAAAGGAACGGTTTGCAGAGGAAAGTTTTACTCTGGTTTCTCAGTCTGTTTTCTAGTGCCGGGTTTATGTTCCTGCTGTTTTATCTATAAAACCGAGTTGGAGCTAGTACCTCCCCATATATATGTAAGGAGTGTACTTTGCAAGTGAAAGTAACTTTGTGTTCCCAACAAGCTAAGTGATGGACGGATTTCTCACACACTTACTTCTCAGAACTGAGCATGTGGAGAGACGTTCGTTCATCTAGCAAAAAGGGAACCGGTTGCAGCAGAAATTTTTACTCTGTTTTTTCAGGCTGTTTCCTATTGCCGGTTTGAAGTTCCTGAAGATTTCACTTTAAAACCGAGTTGGATCTAGTACCTCCCCATATATATGTATGGAGTGTAATTTGCAACTTATATGAAACTTTTGTTCCCAACAAGCTAGGTGAAGAACGGCTTTCACCCATACTTATCTCTCAGAACTGAGCATGTGGAGAGACGTTCGTTCATCTAGCACAAAGGGAAAAGTTTGCAGGAGAAAATTTACTCTGGATTCTCTGTCTTTTTCCTAGTGCCTGTTTGATGTTACTGCTGTTTTATCTGTAAAACCTAGTTGGAACTAGTACCTCCCCATAGATATGTATGGACTGTAGTTTCCAACGGAAAAGAAAATTTATGTTCCCTCTAAGCTAGGTGAAGGACGGCTTTCACACACACTTATCTCTCAGAACTGAGCATGTGGAGAGACTTTCGTTCATCTAGTACAAATGGAACGGTTTGCAGGAGTAACATTTACTCTGGTTTTTCAGTCTGTTTCTTAGTGCCGGTTTGAATATCCAGCAGTTTTCACTGAAAAACCGAGTTGGAGCTAGTACCAACCCATATATTTGAACAGAGTGTAGTTTGCAACTGAAAAGAAACTTTGTGTTGCCAACAAGCTATGTGAAGGACGGCTTTCAAACACACTTATCTCTCAGATCTGAGCATGTGTAGAGACGTTCGTTCACATAGCCCAAAAGGAACGGGTTGCAGGAGGAACTTTTACCCTGGTATCTCAGTCGGCTTCCTAGTGCCGTTTTAAAGTTCCTGCAGTTTTCACTGTAAAACCGAGTTAGAGCTAGTACCACCCCATATATATGTATGGAGTGCAGTTTGCATCTGAAAAGAAACTTTGTTTTCCCAACAAGCTAGGTGAAGGACGCCTTTCATACACAATTATCTCTCAGAAATGACCATGTGGAGAGACGTTCGTTCATCTAGCACAAAGGGAACGGGTTTCATTAGAAAATTTTAATCTCGTATTTCAATCTGTTTCCTAGTGCCGGTTTGATGTTCCTGCAATTTTCACTGTAAAAACGAGTTTGAGCTAGTATCAACCCATATATATGTATGGAGTGTAGTTTGCAACTGAAAAGAAACTTTGTGTTCCCAACAAGCTATGTGAAGAACGCCTTTCACACACACATGTCTCTCAGAACTGAGCATGTGGGAGGCGTTCGTTGATCTAGCAAAAGGGAACCGTTTGCAGTGGAAACATTTACTCTGGTTTTTCAGTCTATTTCCTAGAGCCGGATTGAAGTTCCTGCATTTTTCAGTGTAAAACCGATTTGGAACTAGTACTTCCCCATATATATGTATGGAGTGCACTTTGCAAAATATAAGAAACTTTGTGTTCCCAACAAGATATTTGAACGACGGCTTTCACACACACTTATCTCTTAGAACTGAGCATGTGGAGAGATGTTCGTTCATCTAGCAAAAAGGGAACGGGTTGCAGGAGAAACTTTTCCTCTGATTTCTCATTCGGATTCCTAGTGCCGGTTGGATGTTCCTGCTGTTTTATCTGTAAAATCGGTTTGGAGCTGGTAACACCCCATATATTTTTATGGAGTGTAGTTTGCAACTGAAAAGAAAATTTTTGTTCCCAACAATGTAGGTGAAGTACGGCTTTCACACAGAATTATCTCTCAGAACTGAGCATGTGGAGAGATGTTCGTTCATCTAGCACAAAGAAAACGGTTGGCAGGAGAAACTTTTTCCCTGGTTTCTCAGTCTGTTTCCTATTGCCAGTGTGAAGTTCCTGAGTTTTCACTGTAAAACCGATTTTGAACTAATACTTCCCCATATATATGTTTGGAGTGTATTTTGCAACTGAAAAGAATATTTGTGTTCCCAACAAGCTAGGTGAAGAATGGCATTCACACACACTTATCTCTCAGAACTGAGAATGTGGAGAGACGTTCGTTCATCTAGCACAAAGGGAACGGTTTGCAGGAGAAACTTTTACTCTGGTTTCTCAGTCTGTTTCTGAGCGCCGGTTTGATGTTCCTGCTGTTTTATCTGTAAAACCGAGTTGGAACTTGTACCTACCCACATAAATATATGGAGTGTAGTTTGCAACTGAAAAGAAAATTTGTGTTCCCAACAATGTATGTGAAGTACGGCTTTCACACACAATTATCTCTCAGAACTGAGCATGTGTAGAGATGTTCGTTCATCTAGCACAAAGGAAACAGTTTGCAGGAGGAACTTTTTCTCTGGTTTCTCATTCTGTTTCCTAGTGCCAGTATGAAGTTCCTGAGTTTTCACTGTAAAACCGATTTGGAAATAATAATTCCTCATATATATGTTTGGAGTGTAGTTTTCAACTGAAAAGAATCTTTGTATTCCCAACAAGCTAGGTGAATGACGGCTTTCACACACATTTATCTCTCAGAATTTAGCATGTGGAGAGACGTTCGTTCATTTAGCACAAATGGAGCGGTTTGAAGGGAAAGTTTTACTCTGGTTTCTCAGTCTGTTTTCTAGTGCCGGTTTGATGTTCCTGCTTTTTTCACTGTAAAACCGTGTTGGAGCTCCTAATTCCCCATATATATGTATGGAGTGTAGTTTGCAACTGAAAAGATACTTTGTGTTCCCAACAAGCTAGGTGAAGGATGGCTTACACACACACTTATCTCTCAGAACTGAGCCTGTGGAGAGACGTTCGTTCATCTAGCTCAAAGGGAACGGATTGCCGGAGAAATTATACTCTGTTTTCTCAGTCTGTTTCCTAGTGCCGGTTTGAAGTTCCTGGAGTTTTCACTGTAAAAACGAGTTGGAGATTGTACCAACCCATATATATGTATTTAATATAGTTTGCAACTGAAAAGAAACTTTTTGTTCCCAACAAGCTAGGTGAAGGACGGCTTACACACACACTTATTTCTGAGAACTGAGCATGAGGAGAGATGTTCGTTCATCTAGAACAAAGGGAACGGGTTGCAAGAGAAACTTTTACTTTGGTTTCTCAGTCGGCTTCCTAGTCCCAGTTTGATGTTCCTGCAGTTTCACTGTAAAACCTAGCTGGAACTTGTAGCTCCCCATATATTTGTATGAAGTGTAGCTCCAACGGGAAAGAAACTATGTGTTCCAAAAAAGTTAGTTGAAGAAGAGCTTTCACACAAACTTTTCTCACAGAACGGAGCAAGTGGAGAGACGTTCGTTCATCTAGCACAAAGGGAACGGGTTGCCGGAGAAATTTTACTCTGTTTTCTCAGTCTGTTTCCTAGTGCCGGTTTGAAGTTCCTGGAGTTTTCACTGTAAAAACGAGTTGGAGCTTGTAGCAACCCATATATATGTATTTAGTATAGTTTGCAACTGAAAAGAAACTTTGTGTTCCCAACAAGCTAGTGAAGGACGGCTTACACACACAATTTTCTCTCAGAAGTGAGCATGTTGAGAGAGGTTCTTTCATCTAGCACAAATGGAACGGTTTGCAAGGGAAACTTTTACTTTGGTTTCTCATTCGGCTTCCTAGTCCCAGTTCGATGTTCCTGCAGTCTCACTGTAAAACCTAGTTGGAGCTTGTAGCTCCCCATATATATGTATGGAGTGTAGCTCCAACGGAAAAGAAACTATGTGTTCCAAAAAAGTTAGTTGAAGAAGAGTTTTCACACACACTTTTCTCACAGAACGGAGCAAGTGGAGAGACGTTCGTTCATCTAGCACAAAGTTAACGGGTTGCAGGGGAAACATTAACTCTGGTTTCTCTGTCTGTTTCCTAGTGCCGGTTTGATGTTCCTGCAGTTTTCACGGTAAAAACGATTTGGAGCTAGTACAAACCCATAGATATTTATGGAGTGTAGTTTGCAACTGAAAAGAAAATTTGTTTTCCCTACAAGCTAGGTGAACGACGGCTTTCACACACACTAATCTCTCAGAGCTGAGCATGTGCAGACACGTTCATTCATCTAGCACAAAAGCTACGGGTGGCAGGAGAAATTTTACTCTGGTTTCTTCGTCGGGTTCCTAGTACCGTTTTGAAGTTCCTGCAGTATTCACTGTAAAACCGAGTTGGAGCTAGTACTAACCCATATAAATGTATGGAGTGTAGTTTGAAACTGAAAAGAAACTTTGTTTACCCAACAAGCTAGGTGAAGTACGGCTTTCACACACACTTATCTCTCAGAACTGAGCATGTGGAGAGACGTTCATTCATCTAGCAAAAAGTGAACGGTTTGCAGGAGAAACTATTACTCTGGTATCTCAGTCTGTTTCCTTGTACCGGTTTGAATTTCCTGCATTATTCACTGTAAAACCGAGTTGGAGCTAGTACTAACCCATATATATGTATGGAGTGTAGTTTGAAACTGAAAAGAAAATTGTGTTGCCAACAAGCTTGGTGAAGGACATCTTTAAGACACACATATCTCTGAGAACAAAACTTGTGGAGAGACGTTCGTTCAACTAGCACAAAGGGAACTGGTTGCATGGGTAACTATTACTCTGGTTTCTCAGTCGGATTCCTAGTGTCGGTATGATGTTCATGCTCTTTTCTCTGTAAAACCGAGTTGGAACTAGTACCTCCCAATATATATGTATGGAGTGCAGATTCCAACGGAAAAGAAAATTTGTGTTCCCAACAACCGAGGTGAAGAACGGCATTCACACACTATTGTCTCTCAGAACTGAGCATGTGGAGAGACGTTCGTTCTTCTAGCACAAAGAAAGAGTTGCAGGAGAAACATTTACTCTGGTTACTCAGTCCTTTTCGTATTGCCGGTTTGAATATCCTGCAGTTTTCACTATAAAACCGAGTTGGAGCTAGTAGCAACCCATATATTTGTATGGATTGTGGTTTGCAACTGAAAAGAACCTTTTTGTTCCCAACAAGTACGTGAAGGACTGCTTTCACACACACTTTTCTCTCAGAACTGAGCATGTAGAGAGACGTTCGTTCATCTAGCACAAAGGGAACCGTTTGCAGGAGAAAATTTTCTCTGTTTTTCTCAGTGTGTTTCCTAGTTCCTGTATGAAGTTCCTGCAGTTTTCACTGTAAAACCGAGTTGGAGCTAGTACCAACCCATAGATATGTATGGAGTGTAGTTTGCAACTGAAAAGAAACTTTGTGTTGCCAACAAGCTAGGTGAAGGACGGCTTTAACACACACATATCTCTCAGAAGAGAGATTGTGGAGAAACGTTCGTTCAACTAGCACAAAGGGAACGGGTTTCAGGTGTAAATTTTACTCTGGTTTCCCAGTCGGCTTCCTAGTGCCGGTATGATGTTCCAGCTGTTTTATGTTTAAAACAGAGTTGGAACTTGTACCTCCCCATATATATTTAAGTAGTGTAGTTTGCAAATTAATAGTAACTTTGTGTTCCCAAAAGCTAGGTGAAGGATGGCTTTCACACACACTGATCTCTCAGAACGTATCATGTGGAGAGACGTTCATTCATCTAGCAAACAAGGAACGGTTGGCAGGATAATCATTTACACTGGTATCTCAGTCTGTTTCCTAGTGTTGGTTGGATGTTCCCGCATTTTTCACTGTAAAAGAGAGTTGGAGCTAATAACTCCCCATATATATGCATGGAGTGTAGTTTGCAACTGAAAAGATACTTTCTGTTCCCAACAAGCTAGGTGAAGGACAGCTTTCACACACATTTATCTCTCAGAACTGAGCATGTGGAGAGACTTTCGTTCATCTACCACAAAGGGAACGTTTAGCAGGAGAATCTTTTACTCTTGTTTCTGTCTGTTTCCTTCTGCCGGTTTGAAGTTCATGCAGTTTTCACTGTAAAAACGAGATGGAGCTAGTACGTCCACACTTATATTTATGGAGTGTAGTTTGCAACAGATAAAAAAATTTGTGTTCCCAACAAGGTATTTGAACGACGGCTTTCACACACACTTATCACTCAGAACTGAGCATGCGGTGAGACTTTCGTTCATCTAGCACAAATTTAACAGGGTTGCAGGAGATAATTTTCTCTGGTTTCTCAGTATGTTTCCTAGTGCCGGTATGATATTACTGCAGTTTTCCTTGTAAAACCGAGATGGAGATGGTACCTCCCCATATATATGTATGGAGTATAGTTTGCAACTGAAAAGAAACTGTGTTTTCCCAGCAAGCTAGGTGAAGGACGGATTTCACACACACTTCTCTCTCAGAACTGAGCCTGTGGAGAGACGTTCTTTCATCTAGCACAAAGGGAACGGGTAATTCAGGAGAAACATTTACTCAGGATTCTCAGTCTGTTTCCTTGTACTGGTTTGATGTTCCTGCAGTTTTCACTGAAAAACCTTGTTGGAGATGGTACCTCCCCATATATATATATGGAGTGTAGATTTGCAAATGAAAAGAAACTTTGTGTTCCCAACAAGCTCGGTGAAGGACGGTTTTCACACACAGTTTTCTGTCAGAAATGAGCATGTGGAAAGACGTTCGTTCATCTAGCAAAAAGGGAACGGGTTGCAGGAGAAACTTTTCCTCTGATTTCTCATTCGGATTCCTAGTGCCGGTTGGATGTTCCTGCTGTTTTATCTGTAAAATCTAGTTGAGCTGGTAACCCCACATATATTTTTATGAAGTTTTGTTTGCAACTGAAAAGAAACTTTGTGTTCCCAACAAGCTAGGTGAAGGATGGTTTCACACACAATTTTCTCTCAGAACTGAGCATGTGGAGAGATGTTCGTTCATCTAACACAAAGGAAACAGGTTGCAGGGAAACCTTTTTCTCTGGTTTCTCAGTGTGTTTCCTAGTGCCAATATGAAGTTCCTGAGTTTTCACTGTAAATCCGATTTGGAATTAATACTTCCCTATATATATGTATGGAGTGTAGTTTGCAACTGAAAAGAATCTTTGTGTTCCCAACAAGCTAGGTGAAGGACGGCTTTCAAACACACTTATCTCTCAGAACTGAGCATGTGGAGAGACTTTCGTTCAACTAGCACAAACGGAACGGTTTGCAGGAGAAACATTTACTCTGGTTTCTCAGTCTGTTTCCTAGTGCCGTTTGATGTTCCTGCTTCTATGTCTGTAAAACCGTGTTGGAGCTAGGACCTCCCCAATTATTTGTATGGAGTGTGCTTTCCAACTGAAAAGAAACTTTGTGTTCCAAACAAGCTAAGTGAAGGACGGATTAAACACACAATTATTTCTTAGAACTGAGCATGTGGAGAGACGTTCGTTCATCTAGCACAAAGGGAACGGGTTACAGGAGGAACTCTCTCTCTGGTTTCTCAATCTGTTTCCTAGTGCCAGTATGAAGTTCCTGCAGTTTTCACTGTAAACAGAGTTAGAGCTTGTACTTCCCCATTGATATAAATGGATTGTAATTTGAAACTGAAAAAAATCTTGGTTTTCCCAACAAGCTCGGTGAACGACGGCTTTCACACACACTTATCTCTCAGAACTGAGCATGTGGAGAGACGTTCGTTCATCTAGCACAAAGGCAACGGGATGCAGGGGAAACTTTTATCTGGATTCTCAGTCGGCTTCCTAGTGCCGGTTTGAACTTCCTGCAGTTTTCACGGTAATACCGAGTTGGAGGTAGTACATCCCTCTATATATATATGGAATATAGTTTGCAAATGAAAAGAAACTTTGTGTTCCCAACAAGCTAGGTGAAGGAAGGCTTTCACACTCATTTTTCTGTCAGAAATGAGCATGTGGAGAGAAGTTCGTTCATCTAGCACAAATTGAACACGTTGCAGGAGAAATTTTACTCTGGATTCTCAATCTGTTTCCTAGTGCCGGTTTGAAGGTACTGCATTTTTCACTGTAAAACCAGTTGGAGCAAATACCTCCCCATATATATGTATGGAGTGTAGTTTGCAACTGAAAAGAAACTTTGTGTTCCCAACAAGCTAGTTGAAGGACGGCTTTCACCCACACTTATCTCTCAGAACTGAGCATGTGGAGAACGTTCGTTCATCTAACACAAATGGAATAGTTTGCAGGAGATTCTTTTACTCTGGTTTCTGTCTGTTTCCTTCGGCCGGTTTGAAGTTCCTGCAGTTTTCACTGTAAAAACGAGTTGGAGCTAGTACGTCCACACATATATTTATGGAGTGCAGTTTGCAATGGATAAGAAAATTTTGTTCCGAAGAATCTCGGTGAACGACGGCTTTCACACACACTTATCTCTCAGAATTGAGCATGTGGAGTGACGTTCTTTCATCTAGCACAAAGGGAAAGGTTTGCAGGGAAATTTTTCACTGGATTTTCAGTCTGTTTCCTAGTGCCGGTTTTAAATTCCTGCAGTTTTCACAATAAAAACGAGTAGGAGCTAATACCTTCCCGTATATATTTACGGAGTGTAGTTTGCAACTGAATAGAAACTTTGTGTTCCCAACAAGATAGTTGAAGGACGGCTTTTACACACAATTTTCTCTCAGAACTGAACATGAGGAGAGACGTTCGTTCATCTAGAAAAAGGGAACCGGTTGCAGTGGAAACATTTACTCTGGTTTTTCAGTCTGTTTCCTAGTGCCGGTTTGAATTTCCTGCAGTTTTCACTGTAAAACTGAGTTGGAACTAATAATTCCTCATATATGTTTGGAGAGTAGTTTTCAACTGAAAAGAATCTTTGTGTTCCCAACAAGCTAGGTGAAGGACGGCTTTCACACACACTTATCTCTCAGAACTTAGCATGTGGAGAGACATTGGTTCATTTAGCACAAAAGGAACGGTTTGCAGAGGAAAGTTTTACTCTGGTTTCTCAGTCTGTTTTCTAGTGCCGGGTTTATGTTCCTGCTGTTTTATCTATAAAACCGAGTTGGAGCTAGTACCTCCCCATATATATGTAAGGAGTGTACTTTGCAAGTGAAAGTAACTTTGTGTTCCCAACAAGCTAAGTGATGGACGGATTTCTCACACACTTACTTCTCAGAACTGAGCATGTGGAGAGACGTTCGTTCATCTAGCAAAAAGGGAACCGGTTTGCAGCAGAAATTTTTACTCTGTTTTTTCAGGCTGTTTCCTATTGCCGGTTTGAAGTTCCTGAAGATTTCACTTTAAAACCGAGTTGGATCTAGTACCTCCCCATATATATGTATGGAGTGTAATTTGCAACTTATATGAAACTTTTGTTCCCAACAAGCTAGGTGAAGAACGGCTTTCACCCATACTTATCTCTCAGAACTGAGCATGTGGAGAGACGTTCGTTCATCTAGCACAAAGGGAAAAGTTTGCAGGAGAAAATTTACTCTGGATTCTCTGTCTTTTCCTAGTGCCTGTTTGATGTTACTGCTGTTTTATCTGTAAAACCTAGTTGGAACTAGTACCTCCCCATAGATATGTATGGACTGTAGTTTCCAACGGAAAAGAAAATTTATGTTCCCTCTAAGCTAGGTGAAGGACGGCTTTCACACACACTTATCTCTCAGAACTGAGCATGTGGAGAGACTTTCGTTCATCTAGTACAAATGGAACGGTTTGCAGGAGTAACATTTACTCTGGTTTTTCAGTCTGTTTCTTAGTGCCGGTTTGAATATCCAGCAGTTTTCACTGAAAAACCGAGTTGGAGCTAGTACCAACCCATATATTTGAACAGAGTGTAGTTTGCAACTGAAAAGAAACTTTGTGTTGCCAACAAGCTATGTGAAGGACGGCTTTCAAACACACTTATCTCTCAGATCTGAGCATGTGTAGAGACGTTCGTTCACATAGCCCAAAAGGAACGGGTTGCAGGAGGAACTTTTACCCTGGTATCTCAGTCGGCTTCCTAGTGCCGTTTTAAAGTTCCTGCAGTTTTCACTGTAAAACCGAGTTAGAGCTAGTACCACCCCATATATATGTATGGAGTGCAGTTTGCATCTGAAAAGAAACTTTGTTTTCCCAACAAGCTAGGTGAAGGACGCCTTTCATACACAATTATCTCTCAGAAATGACCATGTGGAGAGACGTTCGTTCATCTAGCACAAAGGGAACGGGTTTCATTAGAAAATTTTAATCTCGTATTTCAATCTGTTTCCTAGTGCCGGTTTGATGTTCCTGCAATTTTCACTGTAAAAACGAGTTTGAGCTAGTATCAACCCATATATATGTATGGAGTGTAGTTTGCAACTGAAAAGAAACTTTGTGTTCCCAACAAGCTATGTGAAGAACGCCTTTCACACACACATGTCTCTCAGAACTGAGCATGTGGGAGGCGTTCGTTGATCTAGCAAAAGGGAACCGTTTGCAGTGGAAACATTTACTCTGGTTTTTCAGTCTATTTCCTAGAGCCGGATTGAAGTTCCTGCATTTTTCAGTGTAAAACCGATTTGGAACTAGTACTTCCCCATATATATGTATGGAGTGCACTTTGCAAAATATAAGAAACTTTGTGTTCCCAACAAGATATTTGAACGACGGCTTTCACACACACTTATCTCTTAGAACTGAGCATGTGGAGAGATGTTCGTTCATCTAGCAAAAAGGGAACGGGTTGCAGGAGAAACTTTTCCTCTGATTTCTCATTCGGATTCCTAGTGCCGGTTGGATGTTCCTGCTGTTTTATCTGTAAAATCGGTTTGGAGCTGGTAACACCCCATATATTTTTATGGAGTGTAGTTTGCAACTGAAAAGAAAATTTTTGTTCCCAACAATGTAGGTGAAGTACGGCTTTCACACAGAATTATCTCTCAGAACTGAGCATGTGGAGAGATGTTCGTTCATCTAGCACAAAGAAAACGGTTGGCAGGAGAAACTTTTTCCCTGGTTTCTCAGTCTGTTTCCTATTGCCAGTGTGAAGTTCCTGAGTTTTCACTGTAAAACCGATTTTGAACTAATACTTCCCCATATATATGTTTGGAGTGTATTTTGCAACTGAAAAGAATATTTGTGTTCCCAACAAGCTAGGTGAAGAATGGCATTCACACACACTTATCTCTCAGAACTGAGAATGTGGAGAGACGTTCGTTCATCTAGCACAAAGGGAACGGTTTGCAGGAGAAACTTTTACTCTGGTTTCTCAGTCTGTTTCTGAGCGCCGGTTTGATGTTCCTGCTGTTTTATCTGTAAAACCGAGTTGGAACTTGTACCTACCCACATAAATATATGGAGTGTAGTTTGCAACTGAAAAGAAAATTTGTGTTCCCAACAATGTATGTGAAGTACGGCTTTCACACACAATTATCTCTCAGAACTGAGCATGTGTAGAGATGTTCGTTCATCTAGCACAAAGGAAACAGTTTGCAGGAGGAACTTTTTCTCTGGTTTCTCATTCTGTTTCCTAGTGCCAGTATGAAGTTCCTGAGTTTTCACTGTAAACCGATTTGGAAATAATAATTCCTCATATATATGTTTGGAGTGTAGTTTTCAACTGAAAAGAATCTTTGTATTCCCAACAAGCTAGGTGAATGACGGCTTTCACACACATTATCTCTCAGAATTTAGCATGTGGAGAGACGTTCGTTCATTTAGCACAAATGGAGCGGTTTGAAGGGAAAGTTTTACTCTGGTTTCTCAGTCTGTTTTCTAGTGCCGGTTTGATGTTCCTGCTTTTTTCACTGTAAAACCGTGTTGGAGCTCCTAATTCCCCATATATATGTATGGAGTGTAGTTTGCAACTGAAAAGATACTTTGTGTTCCCAACAAGCTAGGTGAAGGATGGCTTACACACACACTTATCTCTCAGAACTGAGCCTGTGGAGAGACGTTCGTTCATCTAGCTCAAAGGGAACGGATTGCCGGAGAAATTATACTCTGTTTTCTCAGTCTGTTTCCTAGTGCCGGTTTGAAGTTCCTGGAGTTTTCACTGTAAAAACGAGTTGGAGATTGTACCAACCCATATATATGTATTTAATATAGTTTGCAACTGAAAAGAAACTTTTTGTTCCCAACAAGCTAGGTGAAGGACGGCTTACACACACACTTATTTCTGAGAACTGAGCATGAGGAGAGATGTTCGTTCATCTAGAACAAAGGGAACGGGTTGCAAGAGAAACTTTTACTTTGGTTTCTCAGTCGGCTTCCTAGTCCCAGTTTGATGTTCCTGCAGTTTCACTGTAAAACCTAGCTGGAACTTGTAGCTCCCCATATATTTGTATGAAGTGTAGCTCCAACGGGAAAGAAACTATGTGTTCCAAAAAAGTTAGTTGAAGAAGAGCTTTCACACAAACTTTTCTCACAGAACGGAGCAAGTGGAGAGACGTTCGTTCATCTAGCACAAAGGGAACGGGTTGCCGGAGAAATTTTACTCTGTTTTCTCAGTCTGTTTCCTAGTGCCGGTTTGAAGTTCCTGGAGTTTTCACTGTAAAAACGAGTTGGAGCTTGTAGCAACCCATATATATGTATTTAGTATAGTTTGCAACTGAAAAGAAACTTTGTGTTCCCAACAAGCTAGTGAAGGACGGCTTACACACACAATTTTCTCTCAGAAGTGAGCATGTTGAGAGAGGTTCTTTCATCTAGCACAAATGGAACGGTTTGCAAGGGAAACTTTTACTTTGGTTTCTCATTCGGCTTCCTAGTCCCAGTTCGATGTTCCTGCAGTCTCACTGTAAAACCTAGTTGGAGCTTGTAGCTCCCCATATATATGTATGGAGTGTAGCTCCAACGGAAAAGAAACTATGTGTTCCAAAAAAGTTAGTTGAAGAAGAGTTTTCACACACACTTTTCTCACAGAACGGAGCAAGTGGAGAGACGTTCGTTCATCTAGCACAAAGTTAACGGGTTGCAGGGGAAACATTAACTCTGGTTTCTCTGTCTGTTTCCTAGTGCCGGTTTGATGTTCCTGCAGTTTTCACGGTAAAAACGATTTGGAGCTAGTACAAACCCATAGATATTTATGGAGTGTAGTTTGCAACTGAAAAGAAAATTTGTTTTCCCTACAAGCTAGGTGAACGACGGCTTTCACACACACTAATCTCTCAGAGCTGAGCATGTGCAGACACGTTCATTCATCTAGCACAAAAGCTACGGGTGGCAGGAGAAATTTTACTCTGGTTTCTTCGTCGGGTTCCTAGTACCGTTTTGAAGTTCCTGCAGTATTCACTGTAAAACCGAGTTGGAGCTAGTACTAACCCATATAAATGTATGGAGTGTAGTTTGAAACTGAAAAGAAACTTTGTTTACCCAACAAGCTAGGTGAAGTACGGCTTTCACACACACTTATCTCTCAGAACTGAGCATGTGGAGAGACGTTCATTCATCTAGCAAAAAGTGAACGGTTTGCAGGAGAAACTATTACTCTGGTATCTCAGTCTGTTTCCTTGTACCGGTTTGAATTTCCTGCATTATTCACTGTAAAACCGAGTTGGAGCTAGTACTAACCCATATATATGTATGGAGTGTAGTTTGAAACTGAAAAGAAAATTGTGTTGCCAACAAGCTTGGTGAAGGACATCTTTAAGACACACATATCTCTGAGAACAAAACTTGTGGAGAGACGTTCGTTCAACTAGCACAAAGGGAACTGGTTGCATGGGTAACTATTACTCTGGTTTCTCAGTCGGATTCCTAGTGTCGGTATGATGTTCATGCTCTTTTCTCTGTAAAACCGAGTTGGAACTAGTACCTCCCAATATATATGTATGGAGTGCAGATTCCAACGGAAAAGAAAATTTGTGTTCCCAACAACCGAGGTGAAGAACGGCATTCACACACTATTGTCTCTCAGAACTGAGCATGTGGAGAGACGTTCGTTCTTCTAGCACAAAGAAAGAGTTGCAGGAGAAACATTTACTCTGGTTACTCAGTCCTTTTCGTATTGCCGGTTTGAATATCCTGCAGTTTTCACTATAAAACCGAGTTGGAGCTAGTAGCAACCCATATATTTGTATGGATTGTGGTTTGCAACTGAAAAGAACCTTTTTGTTCCCAACAAGTACGTGAAGGACTGCTTTCACACACACTTTTCTCTCAGAACTGAGCATGTAGAGAGACGTTCGTTCATCTAGCACAAAGGGAACCGTTTGCAGGAGAAAATTTTCTCTGTTTTCTCAGTGTGTTTCCTAGTTCCTGTATGAAGTTCCTGCAGTTTTCACTGTAAAACCGAGTTGGAGCTAGTACCAACCCATAGATATGTATGGAGTGTAGTTTGCAACTGAAAAGAAACTTTGTGTTGCCAACAAGCTAGGTGAAGGACGGCTTTAACACACACATATCTCTCAGAAGAGAGATTGTGGAGAAACGTTCGTTCAACTAGCACAAAGGGAACGGGTTTCAGGTGTAAATTTTACTCTGGTTTCCCAGTCGGCTTCCTAGTGCCGGTATGATGTTCCAGCTGTTTTATGTTTAAAACAGAGTTGGAACTTGTACCTCCCCATATATATTTAAGTAGTGTAGTTTGCAAATTAATAGTAACTTTGTGTTCCCAAAAAGCTAGGTGAAGGATGGCTTTCACACACACTGATCTCTCAGAACGTATCATGTGGAGAGACGTTCATTCATCTAGCAAACAAGGAACGGTTGGCAGGATAATCATTTACACTGGTATCTCAGTCTGTTTCCTAGTGTTGGTTGGATGTTCCCGCATTTTTCACTGTAAAAGAGAGTTGGAGCTAATAACTCCCCATATATATGCATGGAGTGTAGTTTGCAACTGAAAAGATACTTTCTGTTCCCAACAAGCTAGGTGAAGGACAGCTTTCACACACATTTATCTCTCAGAACTGAGCATGTGGAGAGACTTTCATTCATCTACCACAAAGGGAACGTTTAGCAGGAGAATCTTTTACTCTTGTTTCTGTCTGTTTCCTTCTGCCGGTTTGAAGTTCATGCAGTTTTCACTGTAAAAACGAGATGGAGCTAGTACGTCCACACTTATATTTATGGAGTGTAGTTTGCAACAGATAAAAAAATTTGTGTTCCCAACAAGGTATTTGAACGACGGCTTTCACACACACTTATCACTCAGAACTGAGCATGCGGTGAGACTTTCGTTCATCTAGCACAAATTTAACGGGTTGCAGGAGATAATTTTCTCTGGTTTCTCAGTATGTTTCCTAGTGCCGGTATGATATTACTGCAGTTTTCCTTGTAAAACCGAGATGGAGATGGTACCTCCCCATATATATGTATGGAGTATAGTTTGCAACTGAAAAGAAACTGTGTTTTCCCAGCAAGCTAGGTGAAGGACGGATTTCACACACACTTCTCTCTCAGAACTGAGCCTGTGGAGAGACGTTCTTTCATCTAGCACAAAGGGAACGGGTAGCAGGAGAAACATTTACTCAGGATTCTCAGTCTGTTTCCTTGTGCCGGTTTGATGTTCCTGCAGTTTTCACTGAAAAAC
Source organism: Camelus ferus (assembly GCF_009834535.1). Lineage (NCBI taxonomy): Eukaryota > Metazoa > Chordata > Mammalia > Artiodactyla > Camelidae > Camelus > Camelus ferus. The sequence continues at coordinate 28,977,967 of NC_045731.1, forward strand.
CTTGTTGGAGATGGTACCTCCCCATATATATATATGGAGTGTAGTTTGCAAATGAAAAGAAACTTTGTGTTCCCAACAAGCTCGGTGAAGGACGGTTTTCACACACAGTTTTCTGTCAGAAATGAGCATGTGGAAAGACGTTCGTTCATCTAGCAAAAAGGGAACGGGTTGCAGGAGAAACTTTTCCTCTGATTTCTCATTCGGATTCCTAGTGCCGGTTGGATGTTCCTGCTGTTTTATCTGTAAAATCGGTTTGGAGCTGGTAACACCCCATATATTTTTATGGAGTGTAGTTTGCAACTGAAAAGAAAATTTTTGTTCCCAACAATGTAGGTGAAGTACGGCTTTCACACAGAATTATCTCTCAGAACTGAGCATGTGGAGAGATGTTCGTTCATCTACCACAAAGGAAACAGGTTGCAGGAGAAACTTTTTCTCTGGATTCTCAGTATGGTTCCTAGTGCCATTATGAAGTTCCTGAGTTTTCACTGTAAAACCGATTTGGAACTAGTACTTCCCATATATATGTTTGGAGTGTAGTTTGCAACTGAAAAGAATCTATGTGTTCCCAAAATGCTAGGTGAATAATGGCTTTCACACACAATTATCTCTCAGAACTGGGCATGTGGAGAGATGTTCGTTCATCTAACATAAAGGAAACGGGTTGCAGGGAAACGTTTTTCTCTGGTTTCTCAGTATGTTTCCTAGTGCCGGTTTGATATTCCTGCTGTTTTATCTGTAAAACCGAGTTGGAGCTAGTACTTCCCCATATATATTTAAGGAGTGTACATTGCAACTGAAAAGAAACTTTGTGTTCCAAACAATGTATTTGAAGGACTTCTTTCACACACACATATCTCTCATAACTGATCATGTGGAGAGACGTTCGTTCATCTAGCAAAATGGGAACGGGTTGCTGGAGAAACTTTTACGCTGGTTTCTCAGTCTGTCTCCTAGTGCCGGATTGAAGTTCCTGCAATTTTCACTGTAAAAACGAGTTGGAGCTAGTACCAACCCATAGATATGTATGGAGGGTAGTTTGCAACTGAAATGAAACTTTGTGTTCCAAACAATCTAGTTGAAGGGCTTCTTTCACACACACTTATCTCTCAAAACTGAGCATGTGTAGACACGTTCGTTCATCTAGCAAAAAGGGAACGGGTTGCAGGAGAAACTTTTACGCTGGTTTCTCAGTCGGATTCCTAGTGCCGGTTTGATGTTCCTGCTGTTTTATCTGTAAAATCGAGTTGGAGCTGGTAACCCCACATATATTTTTATGAAGTTTTGTTTGCAACTGAAAAGAAACTTTGTGTTCCCAACAAGCTAGGTGAAGGATGGTTTCACACACAATTTTCTCTCAGAACTGAGCATGTGGAGAGATGTTCGTTCATCTAACACAAAGGAAACAGGTTGCAGGGAAACCTTTTTCTCTGGTTTCTCAGTGTGTTTCCTAGTGCCAATATGAAGTTCCTGAGTTTTCACTGTAAAACCGATTTGGAATTAATACTTCCCCATATATATGTATGGAGTGTAGTTTGCAACTGAAAAGAATCTTTGTGTTCCCAACAAGCTAGGTGAAGGACGGCTTTCAAACACACTTATCTCTCAGAACTGAGCATGTGGAGAGACTTTCGTTCATCTAGCACAAATGGAACGGTTTGCAGGAGAAACATTTACTCTGGTTTCTCAGTGTGTTTCCTAGTGCCGTTTTGATGTTCCTGCTTCTATGTCTGTAAAACCGTGTTGGAGCTAGTACCTCCCCAATTATTTGTATGGAGTGTGCTTTCCAACTGAAAAGAAACTTTGTGTTCCAAACAAGCTAAGTGAAGGACGGATTAAACACACAATTATTTCTTAGAACTGAGCATGTGTAGAGACGTTCGTTCATCTAGCACAAAGGGAAATGGGTTACAGGAGAAACTCTCTCTCTGGTTTCTCAATCTGTTTCCTAGTGCCAGTATGAAGTTCCTGCAGTTTTCACTGTAAACAAGAGTTAGAGCTTGTACTTCCCCATTGATATAAATGGAGTGTAATTTGAAACTGAAAAAAATCTTGGTTTTCCCAACTAGCTCGGTGAACGACGGCTTTCACACACACTTATCTCTCAGAACTGAGCATGTGGAGAGACGTTCGTTCATCTAGCACAAAGGCAACGGGATGCAGGGGAAACTTTTAATCTGGATTCTCAGTCGGCTTCCTAGTGCCGGTTTCAAGTTCCTGCAGTTTTCACGGTAAAACCGAGTTGGAGGTAGTACATCCCGCTATATATATATGGAATATAGTTTGCAAATGAAAAGAAACTTTGTGTTCCCAACAAGCTAGGTGAAGGAAGGCTTTCACACTCATTTTTCTGTCAGAAATGAGCATGTGGAGAGAAGTTCGTTCATCTAGCACAAAGGGAACAGTTTGCAGGAGAAATTTTACTCTGGATTCTCAGTCTGTTTCCTAGTGCCGGTTTGAAGGTACTGCATTTTTCACTGTAAAACCAGTTGGAGCAAATACCTCCCCATATATATGTATGGAGTGTAGTTTGCAACTGAAAAGAAACTTTGTGTTCCCAACAAGCTAGTTGAAGGATGGCTTTCACCCACACTTATCTCTCAGAAATGAGCATGTGGAGAACGTTCGTTCATCTACCACAAATGAATAGTTTGCAGGAAAATCTTTTACTCTGGTTTCTGTCTGTTTCCTTCGGCCGGTTTGAAGTTCCTGCAGTTTTCACTGTAAAAACGAGTTGGAGCTAGTACGTCCACACATATATTTATGGAGTGCAGTTTGCAACGGATAAGAAACTTTTTGTTCCGAAGAATCTCGGTGAACGACGGCTTTCACACACACTTATCTCTCAGAATTGAGCATGTGGAGTGACGTTCTTTCATCTAGCACAAAGGGAAAGGTTTGCAGGGAAATTTTTCACTGGATTTTCAGTCTGTTTCCTAGTGCCGGTTTTAAATTCCTGCAGTTTTCACAATAAAAACGAGTAGGAGCTAATACCTTCCCGTATATATTTACGGAGTGTAGTTTGCAACTGAATAGAAACTTTGTGTTCCCAACAAGATAGGTGAAGGACGGCTTTTACACACAATTTTCTCTCAGAACTGAACATGAGGAGAGACGTTCATTCATCCTAGCAAAAAGGGAACTGGTTGCAGTGGAAACATTACTCTGGTTTTTTCAGTCTGTTTCCTAGTGCCGGTTTGAATTTCCTGCAGTTTTCACTGTAAAACTGAGTTGGAACTAATAATTCCTCATATATGTTTGGAGAGTAGTTTTCAACTGAAAAGAATCTTTGTGTTCCCAACAAGCTAGGTGAAGGACGGCTTTCACACAACCTTATCTCTCAGAACTTAGCATGTGGAGAGACGTTCGTTCATCTAGCACAAAGGGAACGGTTTGCAGAGGAAAGTTTTACTCTGGTTTCTCAGTCTGTTTTCTAGTGCCGGGTTTATGTTCCTGTTCTTTTATCTATAAAACCGAGTTGGAGCTAGTACCTCCCCATATAATATGTAAGGAGTGTACTTTGCAAGTGAAAGTAACTTTGTGTTCCCAACAAGCTAAGTGATGGACGGATTTCTCACACACTTATTTCTCAGAACTGAGCATGTGGGGAGACGTTCGTTCATCTAGCAAAAAGGGAACCGGTTGCAGCAGAAATTTTTACTCTGTTTTTTCAGGCTGTTTCCTATTGCCGGTTTGAAGTTCCTGAAGATTTCACTTTAAAACCGAGTTGGATCTAGTACCTCCCCATATATATGTATGGAGTGTAATTTGCAACTTAATTGAAACTTTTGTTCCCAACAAGCTAGGTGAAGAACGGCTTTCACCCATACTTATCTCTCAGAACTGAGCATGTGGAGAGACGTTCGTTCATCTAGCACAAAGGGAAAAGTTTTGCAGGAGAAATTTACTCTGGATTCTCTGTCTTTTTCCTAGTGCCTGTTTGATGTTACTGCTGTTTTATCTGTAAAACCTAGTTGTAACTAGTACCTCCCCATAGATATGTATGGACTGTAGTTTCCAACGGAAAAGAAAATTTATGTTCCCACTAAGCTAGGTGAAGGACGGCTTTCACACACACTTATCTCTCAGAACTGAGCATGTGGAGAGACTTTCGTTCATCTAGTACAAATGGAACGGTTTGCAGGAGTAACATTTACTCTGGTTTTTCAGTCTGTTTCTTAGTGCCGGTTTGAATAATCCAGCAGTTTTCACTGTAAAACCGAGTTGGAGCTAGTACCAACCCATATATTTGAACAGAGTGTAGTTTGCAACTGAAAAGAAACTTTGTGTTGCCAACAAGCTATGTGAAGGACGGCTTTCAAACACACTTATCTCTCAGATCTGAGCATGTGTAGAGACGTTCGTTCACATAGCCCAAATAGGAACGGGTTGCAGGAGGAACTTTTACCCTGGTATCTCAGTCGGCTTCCTAGTGCCGTTTTAAAGTTCCTGCAGTTTTCACTGTAAAAACCGAGTTAGAGCTAGTACCACCCCATATATATGTATGGAGTGCAGTTTGCATCTGAAAAGAAACTTTGTTTTCCCAACAAAGCTAGGTGAAGGACGGCTTTCACACACAATTATCTCTCAGAAAATGACCATGTGGAGAGACGTTCTTTCATCTAGCACAAAGGGAACGGGTTTCATTAGAAAATTTTATCTCGTATTTCAATCTGTTTCCTAGTGCCGGTTTGATGTTCCTGCAATTTTCACTGTAAAAACGAGTTTGAGCTAGTATCCAACCCATATATATGTATGGAGTGTAGTTTTGCAACTGAAAAGAAACTTTGTGTTCCCAACAAGCTATGTGAAGAACGCCTTTCACACACACATGTCTCTCAGAACTGAGCATGTGGGAGGCGTTCGTTGATCTAGCAAAAGGGAACCGTTTGCAGTGGAAACATTTACTCTGGTTTTTCAGTCTATTTCCTAGAGCCGGATTGAAGTTTCCTTGCATTTTTCAGTGTATAAACCGATTTGGAACTAGTACTTCCCCATATATATGTATGGAGTGGCACTTTGCAAAATATAAGAAACTTTGTGTTCCCAACAAGATATTTGAACGACGGCTTTCACACACACTTATCTCTTAGAACTGAGCATGTGGAGAGATGTTCGTTCATCTAGCACAAAGGAAAACGGTGGCAGGAGAAACTTTTTCCCTGGTTTCTCAGTCTGTTTCCTACTTGCCAGTGTGAAGTTCCTGAGTTTTCACTGTAAAACCGATTTTGAACTAATACTTCCCCATATATATGTTTGGAGTGTATTTTGCCAACATGAAAAGAATATTTGTGTTCCCAACAAGCTAGGTGAAGAAGGCATTCACACACACTTATCTCTCAGAACTGAGAATGTGGAGAGACGTTCGTTCATCTAGCACAAGGGAACGGTTTGCAGGAGAAACTTTTACTCTGGTTTCTCAGTCTGTTTCTGAGCGCCGGGTTTGATGTTCCTGCTTGTTTTATCTGTAAAACCGAGTTGGAGCTTGTACCTACCCACATAAATATATGGAGTGTAGTTTGCAACTGAAAAGAAAATTTGTGTTCCCAATAATGTATGTGAAGTACGGCTTTCACACACAATTATCTCTCAGAACTGAGCATGTGTAGAGATGTTCGTTCATCTAGCACAAAGGAAACAGTTTGCAGGAGGAACTTTTTCTCTGGTTTCTCAGTCTGTTTCCTAGTGCCAGTATGAAGTTCCTGAGGTTTCACTGTAAAATCGATTTGGAACTAATAATTCCTCATATATATGTTTGGAGTGTAGTTTTCAACTGAAAAGAATCTTTGTGTTCCCAACAAGCTAGGTGAATGACGGCTTTCACACACAAATATCTCTCAGAACTTTGCATGTGGAGGGACGTTCGTACATTTAGCACAAATGGAGCGGTTTGAAGGGAAAGTTTTACTCTGGTTTCTCAGTCTGTTTTCTAATGCCGGTTTGATGTTCCTGCTTTTTTCACTGTAAAACCGTGTTGGAGCTCCTAATTCCCCATATATATGTATGGAGTGTAGTTTGCAACTGAAAAGATACTTTGTGTTCCCAACAAGCTAGGTGAAGGATGGCTTACACACACACTTATCTCTCAGAACTGAACATGTGGAGAGACTTCGTTCATCTAGCTCAAAGGGAACGGATTGCCGGAGAAATTATACTCTGTTTTCTCAGTCTGTTTTCCTAGTGCCGGTTTGAAGTTCCTGGAGTTTTCACTGTAAAAACGAGTTGGAGATTGTACCAACCCATATATATGTATTTAATATAGTTTGCAACTGAAAAGAAACTTTTTGTTCCCAACAAGCTAGGTGAAGGACGGCTTACACACACACTTATCTCTGAGAACTTAGCATGAGGAGAGATGTTCGTTCATCTAGCACAAAGGGAACGGGTTGCAAGAGAAACTTTTACTTTGGTTTCTCAGTCGGCTTCCTAGTCCCAGTTTGATGTTCCTGCAGTTTCACTGTAAAACCTAGTTGGAACTTGTAGCTCCCCATATATTTGTATGAAGTGTAGCTCCAACGGGAAAGAAAACTATGTGTTCCAAAAAAGTTAGTTGAAGAAGAGCTTTCACACACACTTTTCTCACAGAACGGAGCAAGTGGAGAGACGTTCGTTCATCTAGCACAAAGGGAACGGGTTGCTGGAGAAATTTTACTCTGTTTTCTCAGTCTGTTTCCTAGTGCCGGTTTGAAATTCCTGGAGGTTTCACTGTAAAAACGAGTTGGAGCTTGTAGCAACCCATATATATATATTTAGTATAGTTTGCAACTGAAAAGAAACTTTGTGTTCCCAACAAGCTAGTGAAGGACGGCTTACACACACAATTTTCTCTCAGAAGTGAGCATGTTGAGAGAGGTTCTTTCATCTAGCACAAATGGAACGGTTTGCAAGGGAAACTTTTACTTTGGTTTCTCATTCGGCTTCCTAGTCCCAGTTTGATGTTCCTGCAGTTTCACTGTAAAACCTAGTTGGAGCTTGTAGCTCCCCATATATATGTATGGAGTGTAGCTCCAACGGAAAAGAAACTATGTGTTCCAAAAAAGTTAGTTGAAGAAGAGCTTTCACACACACTTTTCTCACAGAACGGAGCAAGTGGAGAGACGTTCGTTCATCTAGCAGCAAAGTTAACGGGTTGCAAGGGGAAACATTAACTCTGGGTTCTCTGTCTGTTTTCCTAGTGACCGGTTTGATGTTCTCTGCAGTTTTTCACGGTAAAAAACGTGTTGGAGCTAGTACAAACCCATAGATATTTATGGAGTGTAGTTTGCAACTGAAAAGGAAAATTTGTTTTCCCTACAAGCTAGGGAACGACGGCTTTCACACACACTAATCTCTCAGAGCCTGAGCATGTGCAGACACGTTCTTCATCTAGCACAAAAGGTACGGGTGGCAGGAGAAATATTACTCTGGTTTCTTCGTCGGGTCCTAGTACCGTTTTGAAGTTCCTGCAGTATTCACTGTAAAACCCGAGTTGGAGCTAGTACTAAACCCATATAAATGTATGGAGTGTAGTTTGAAACTGAAAGAAACTTTGTTTTCCCAACAAGCTAGGTGAAGTACGGCTTTCACACACACACTTATCTCTCAGAACTGAGCATGTGGAGAGACGTTCATTCATCTAGCAAAAAGTGAACGGTTTGCAGGAGAAACTTATTACTGCTGGTATCTCAGTCTGTTTCCTTGTACTGGTTTTGAATTTCCTGCATTATTCACTGTAAAACCGAGTTGGAGCTAGTACTAACCCATATAATATTATGGAGTGTAGTTTGAAACTGAAAAGAAAATTGTATTGCCAACAAGCTTGGTGAAGGACATCTTTAAGACACACATATCTCTGAGAACAGAACTTGTGGAGAGACGTTCGTTTCAACTAGCACAAAGGGAACTGGTTGCATGGGTAACTATTACTCTGGTTCTCAGTCCGGATTCCTAGTGTCGGTATGATGTTCCTGCTCTTTTTCTCTGTAAAACCGAGTTGGAACTAGTACCTCCCGATATATATGTATGGTGTGCAGATTCCAACGGAAAAGAAAATTTGTGTTCCCAACAACCGAGGTGAAGAACGGCATTCACACACAATTGTCTCTCAGAACTGAGCATGTGGAGAGACGTTCGTTCTTCTAGCACAAAGAAAGAGTTGCAGGAGAAACATTACTTACTCTGGTTACTCAGTCCTTTTCGTATTGCTGGTTTGAATATCCTGCAGTTTTCACTATAAAACCAAGTTGGAGCTAGTAGCAACCCATATATTTGTATGGATTGTGGTTGCAACTGAAAAGAACCTTTTTGTTCCCAACAAGCTAGGTGAAGGACGGCTTTTCACACACACTTATCTCTCAGAACTGAGCATGTGGAGAGACATTCTTTCATCTAGCACAAATGGAACACGTTCAGGAGAAACTATTACTCTGGTTTCCCAGTCGGCTTCCTAGTGCGGTATGATGTTCCAGCTGTTTTATGTTAAAACAGAGTTGGAACTTGTACCTCCCCATATATATTTAAGTAGTGTAGTTTGCAAATAATAGTAACTTTGTGTTCCCAAAAGCTAGGTGAAGGACTTGCTTTCACACACAACTGATCTCTCAGAACGTATCATGTGGAGAGACGTTCGTTCATCTAGCAAAACAAGGATCGGTTGGCAGGATAAGCATTTACACTGGTATCTCAGTCTGTTTCCTAGTGTCGGTTGGATGTTCCTGCATTTTTCACTGTAAAAGAGAGTTGGAGCTAATAACTCCCCATATATATGTATGGAGTGTAGTTTGCAACTGAAAAGATACTTTCTGTTCCCAACAGCTAGGTGAAGGACGGCTTTCACCACACTTATCTCTCAGAACTGAGCATGTGGAGAGACATTCTTTCATCTAGCACAAATGGAACACGTTCAGGAGAAACTTTTACTCTGGTTTCTCAGTTGGCTTCCTAGGGCCAGTATGCTGTTCCTCCTGTTTATATCTGTAAACCGAGTTGGAGCTAGTACCTCCCCATATAAATATATGGAGGGTAGTTTGGAACTGAAAAGGAACTTTGTGTTCCAACAAGCTATTTGAAGGACGGCTTTCACACACACTTATCCCTCAGAACTGAGCATGTGGAGAGACGTTTGTTCATCTAACACAAAGGGAACGGTTTGCAGGAGAAAATTTCTCTGTTTTTCTCAGTGTGTTCCAAGTTCCTGTAGGAAGTTCCTGCAGTTTTCACTGTAAAACCGAGTTGGAGCTAGTATCAACCCATAGATATGTATGGAGTGTAGTTTGCAACTGAAAGAATCTTTGTGTTGCCAACAAGCTAGGTGAAGAACGGCTTTAAACACACACATATCTCTCAGAACAGAGATTTTGGAGAAACGTTCATTCAACTAGCACAAATGGAACGGGTTTCAGGTGTAACTTTTACTCTGGTATCTCAGTCGGCTTCCTAGTGCCGGTATGATGTTCCTGCTGTTTTATCTTTAAAACAGAGTTGGAGCTTATACCCTCCCCATATATATGTAAGTAGTGTAGTTTGCAAATTAAATAGTAACTTTGTGTTCCCAAAAAGCTAGGTGAAGGACGGCTTTCACACACACTGATCTCTCAGAACTTAGCATGGTGGAGAGACTTTCGTTCATCTATCAAACAAGGAACGGTTGGCAGGATAATCATTTACATTGGTATCCTCAGTCTGTTTCCTAGTGTCGGTTGGAAGTTCCTGCATTTTTCACTGCAAAAGAGAGTTGGAGCTAATTACTCCCCATATATATGTATGGAGTGTTGTTTGCAACTGAAAATTTACTTTCTGTTCCCAACAAGCTAGGTGAAGGGCGGCTTTCACACACACTTCCCTCTCAGAACTGAGCATGTGGGGAAACGTCGTTCATCTAGCTAAAAGGGAACGGGTTCAGGAGAAACTTTTACTCTGGTTTCTCAGTCGGATTCATAGTACAGATTTGATGTTCCTACAGTTTTCACTGTAAAACCGAGTTGGAGCTAGTACCAACCCATATATATGTATTGATTATAGTTTGCAAATGAAAATAAACTTTGTGTTGCCAACAAGCTAGGTGAAGGACGGCTTTCACACACACTTAACTCTCAGAAATGTGCATGTGGACAGACGTTCTTACATCTAGCACAAAGTGAAATGTTGCACGGGAAAATTTTACTTTGGTTTCTAATTCTGCCTTAATAGTGACGGTGGGATTTTAATGTATTTTTTAACAGTAAAACCGAGTTGGTTCTCGTAGGTCCCCATATATATGTATGGAGTGTTGTTTGCAACTTAATAGTAACTTTGTGTTCCCAAAAAGCTAGGTGAAGGACGGCTTTCACACACACAATTTCCCTCAGAACTTAGCATGTGGAGAGACGTTCTTTCATCTAGCACAAATGGAACGGGTTGCAGGAGAAACTTTTCTCTGGTTTCTCAGTCAGTTTCCTAGTGCCGGTTTGAAGTTCCTGCAGTTTTCACTGTAAAACGGATTTGGAGCTAGTACCCAACCCTATATAAGTATGGAGTGTAATTTGCAACTGAAAAGAAAACTTTGTGTTCCCAACAAGCTAGGTTAAGGACGGGCTTTCACACACACTTATCTCTCAGAACTGAGCATGAGGAGAGACATTCTTTCATCCAGCACAAATGGAACGGGTTGCAGGAGAAACTTTTACTGTTGTTTCTTCAGTCTGTTTCCTAGTGCCGGTTTGAAGTTCCAGCAGTTTTCACCGTAAAATCGAGTTGGAGATAGTACCAACCCTTAGATATGTAGGGAGTGTAGATTGCAACTAAAAGAAACTTTGTGTTCCCAACAAGCTAGGTGAAGTACGGCTTTCACACACACTTCTCTCTCAGAACTGAGCATGTGGAGAGACGTTCTTTCATCAAGCACAAAGGGAACGGTTTGCCGGAGAAACTTTTCTCTGGTTTCTCAGTCTGTTTCCTAATGCCGGTTTGAAGTTCCTGCAGTTTTCACTGTAAAAACTTGTTGCATCTAGTACCAACCCATAGAAACTTATGGATTGTAGTTTGCAACTGAAAAGAAACTTTGTGTTCCCAACAAGCTAGTGAAGGACGGCTTTCACTCACACTTATCTCTCAGAACTGAGCATGTGGAGAGACGTTTGTTCATGTAGCACAAAAGGAAAGGTTTGCAGGAGAAACTTTTACTCTGTATTCTGAGTCGGCTTCCTAGTGCCGGTTTGATGTTCCTATAGTTTCACTGTAAAACCGAGATGGAACTAGTACCCTCAACATATAAATGTGTGGATTGTAGTTTCCAACGGAAAAGAAAAATTTGTGTTCCCAACAAGCTAGGTGAAGAACGCCTTACACACACAAATGTCTCTAAGAACTGAGCATGTGGAGAGACGTTCGTTCATCAGCACAAAGGGAACGGTGGCAAGAGAAACTTTTACTCTGGTTTCTCAGTCAGTTCCTATTGCCATTTTGATGTTCCTGCAGTTTTCACTGAAAAACAGTGTTTGAGATCCTACCTCCCCATATATATGTATGGACTGTAGTTTGCAAATGAAAAGAAACTTTCTCTTCCCAACAAGCTAGTTGAAGGACGGCTTTCACACACAGTATTCTGTCAGAAATGAGCATGTGGAGAGACGTTTGTTCATCTAGCATAAAGGGAACGATTTGCAGGAGAAACTTTTACTCTGGTTTCTCAGTCGGCTTCCTAGTTCCAGTTTAATGTTCCTGCAGTTTTCACTGAAAAAACCGTGTTGGAGATCGTACCTCCGCATATATATGTATGGAGGGTAGTTTGCAAATGAAAAGAAAGTTTGTGTTCCCAGCAAGCTAGGTGAAGGACGGATTTCACTCACACTCTCTCTCAGAACTGAGCCTGTGGAGAGCTTTCGTTCATCTAGTAGAAAGGGAACGATTTGCAGGAGAAACACTTACTCTGGTTTCTCTGTCTGTTTCCTTGTGCCAGTTTGAAGTTCCTGCAGTTTTCACTGAAAAACCGTGTTGGAGATGGTACCTCCCCATATATGTTGGAGTGTTGTTTGCAAATGAAAAGAAACTTTCTGTTCCAAACAAGCTAGGTGAAGGACGGCTTTCACTCACAATTATCTCTCAGAACTGAGCATATGGAGAGACGTTCGTTCATTTAGCACAAAGGGAAGGGTTTGCAGGAGAAACTTTTACCCTGGATTCTCTCAGTCGGCTTCCTAGTTCCGGTTTGATGTTCCTGCAGTTTTCACTGTAAAACCGATTTGGAGCTAGTACCAACCCATATATATGTATGGAGTGTAATTTGCAACTGAAAAGAAATTTTGTGTTCCCAACAAGCTAGGTGAAGGACGGCTTTCACACACACTTATCTCTCAGAAATGAGCATGAGGAGAGACGTTCGTTCATCTAGCACAAATTGAACGGGTTTGCAGGAGAAACTATTACTCTGGTTTCTCAGTCTATTTCCTAGTGCCGGTTTGAAGTTCCAGCAGTTTTCACTGTAAAATCGAGTTGGAGATAGTACCAACCCTTAGGTATATAGGGAGTGTAAATTGCAACTAAAAAGAAACTTTGTGTTCCCAACAAGCTAGGTGAAGGACGGCTTTCACACACACACTTCTCTCTCAGAACTGAGCATGTGGAGAGACGTTCTTTCATCACAGCACAAAGGGAACCTGTTGCCGGGAAACTTTTTCTCTGGTTTCTCAGTCTGTTTCCTAGTGCCGGTTTGAAGTTCCTGCAGTTTTCACACTGTAAAAACGTGTTGCATCTAGTACCAACCCATAGAAACGTATGGACGTAGTTTGCAACTGAAAAGAAACTTTGTGTTCCCAACAAGTTAGGTGAAGGACGTCTTTCACTCACAATTATCTCTCAGAACTGAGCATGTGGAGAGACGTTTGTTCATGTAGCACAAAGGGAAATGTTTGCAGGAGAAACTTTTACTCTGTATCTCAGTCGGCTTCCTAGTGCCGGTTTGATGTTCCTGCAGTTTTCATTGTAAAACCGATTTGAAGCTAGTACCAACCCATATATTTGTATGGAGTGTAGTTTGCAACTGAAAAGATACTTTGTGTTCCCACAAGTTAGTTGAAGTATGGCTAACACTCACAGATATCTCTTAGAACTGAGCATGTGGAGAGACGTTCGTTCATCTAGCACAAATGGAACGATTTGCAGGAGAAACATTTACTCTGGTTTCTCAGTCTGTTTCCTAGTGCCAGTTTGAAGTTCCTACAGTTTTCACTGAAAAACCGTGTTTAGAGATGGTAACCCCCCATATATATGTATGGAGTGTAATTTGCAACTAAAAGAAACTTTCTGTTGCCAACAAGCTAGGTGAAGGACGGCTTTCACACACACTTATCTCTCAGAAGTTAGCATGTGGAGAGACATTCGTTCATCCAGCAAACAAGGAACGGTTGGCAGGATAATCATTCACTCTGTTATCTCAGTCTGTTTCCTAGTGCCGGTTGGAAGTTCCTGCATTTTTTCACTGTAAAAACGAGTTGGAGCTACTAACTCCCCATATATATGTATGGAGTGTAATTTGCAACTGAAAAGATACTTTGTGTTCCCAACAAGTTAGTTGAAGAATGGCTTACACACACAGATAACTCTTAGAACTGAGCATGAGGAGAGACGTCGTTCATCTAGCACAAATTGAAAGGGTTGCAGGAGAAACTATTATTCTGGTTTCTCAGTCTGTTTCCTAGTGCCGGTTTGAAGTTCCAGCAGTTTTCACTGTAAAATCGAGTTGGAGATAGTACCAACCCTTAGGTATATAGGGAGTGTAAATTGCAACTAAAAAGAAACTTTGTGTTCCCAACAAGCTAGGTGAAGGACGGCTTTCACACACACTTCTCTCTCAGAACTGAGCATGTGGAGAGACGTTCTTTCATCAAGCACAAGGGAACTTGTTTGCCGGAGAAACTTTTTCTCTGGTTTCTCAGTCTGTTTCCTAGTGCCGGTTTGAAGTTCCTGCAGTTTTCACTGTAAAAACGTGTTGCATCTAGTACCAACCCATAGAAACGTATGGACTGTAGTTTGCAACTGAAAAGAAACTTTGTGTTCCCAACAAGCTAGGTGAAGGACGGCTTTCACTCACACTTATCTCTCGAACTGAGCATGTGGAGAGACGTTTGTTCATGTAGCACAGAGGGAAATGTTTGCAGGAGAAACTTTACTCTGTTTTCTCAGTCACACTTCCTAGTGCCGGTTTGATGTTCCTGCAGTTTTCATTGTAAAAACCGATTTGAAGCTAGTACCAACCCATATATTTGTATGGAGTGTAGTTTGCAACTGAAAAGATACTTTGTGTTCCCAACAAGTTAGTTGAAGGATGGCTAACACTCACAGATATCTCTTAGAACTGAGCATGTGGAGAGAACG